>NC_092729.1:10524298-10824298 GCF_047496885.1 Scyliorhinus torazame | reverse complement strand
TGGCCGGGAGTGGCCTCGAGTGTGTGTGTTGGCTGGCCGGGAGTGACCTGGAGTGTGTGTGAGGGCTGGCCGGGAGTGGCCTGGAGTGTGTGTGTGGGCTGGCCGGGAGTGGCCTGGAGTGTGTGTGTGGGCTGGCCGGGAGTGACCTGGAGTGTGTGTGTGGGCTGGCCGGGAGTGGCCTGGAGTGTGTGTGTGGGCTGGGCGGGAGTGGCCTCGAGTGTGTGTGTGGGCTGGCCGGGAGTGGCCTGGCCTGGAGTGTGTGTGTGGGCTGGCCGGAAGTGGCCTGGAGTGTGTGTGTGGGTTGGCCGGGAGTGGCCTTGAGTGTGTGTGTAGGCTGGCCGGAAGTGGAATGGAGTGTGTGTGTGGGCTGGCCGGGAGTGGCCTTGAGTGTGTGTGTGGACTGGCCGGGAGTGGACTGGAGAATGTGTGTGGGCTGGGCGGGAGTGGCATCGAGTGTGTGTGTGGGCTGGCCGGGAGTGGCCTGGCCTGGAGTGTGTGTGTGGGCTGGCCGGGAGTAGCCTGGAGTGTGTGTGTGGGCTAGCAGGGAGTGGCAAGGAGAGTGTGTGTGGGCTGGCCGGGAGTGACCTGGAGTGTGTGTGTTGGCTGGCCAGCAGTGAACTGGAGAGTGTGTGTGGGCTGGGCGAGAGAGGCCTCGAGTGTGTGTGTGGGGTGGCCAGGAGTGGCCTGGCCTGGAGTGTGTGTATGTGGGCTGGCCGGGAGTAGCCTGGAGAGTGTGTGTGGGCTGGCAGGGAGTGGCCTGGAGAGTGTGTGTGGGCTGGCAGGGAGTAGCCTAGAGTGTGTGTGTGGGATGGCCGGGAGTGGCCTGGCCTGGAGTGTGTGTGTTCTGGCCGGGAGTGGCCTGGAGTGTGTGTGTGGGCTGGCCTGGAGTGGCCAGGAGAGTGTTTGTGGGCTGGCCGGGAGTGGCCTGGAGTGTGTGTGTGGGCTGGCCGGGATTGGCCTGGCCTGGAGTGTGTGTGTGGGCTGGCCAGGAGTGACCTGGAGTGTGTGTGTGGGCTGGCCGTGACTGGCCTGGAGTGCGTGTGTGGGCTGGCCGGGCCTGGCCTGGAGTGTGTGTGTGGGCTGGCCGGGAGTGGCCTGGAGTGTGTGTGTGGGCTGGCCGTGAGTAGCCTGGAGAGTGTGTTTGGGCTGGCCGGGAGTGGCCAGGAGTGTGTGCGTGGGCTGGCCGTGAGTGGCCTGGAGTGTGTGTGTGTGCTGGCCGGGAGTGACCTGGAGTGTGTGTGAGGGCTGGCCGGGAGTGGCCTGTAGTGTGCGTGTGGGCTGGCCGGGAGTGGCCTGGAGTATGTGTGTGACTGACCGGGAGTGGCCTGGAGTGTGTGTGTGGGCTGCCCGGGCCTGGCCTGGAGTGTGTGCGTGGGCTGGCCGGGGGTGGCCTGGAGTGTGTTCGTGGGCTGGCCGGGAGTGGCCTGGAATGTGTGGTGGGATGGCCGGGAGTGGCCTGGAGTATTGTGTGGGCTGGCCGCGAGTGGCCTGGAGTGTGTGTGTGGGCTGGCCGGGAGTAGCCTGGAGTGTGTGTGTGGACTGGCCGGGAGTGGCCTGGCCTGGAGTGGGTGTGTGGGCTGGCCGGGAGTGGCCGGGAGTGTGTGTGTGGGCTGGCCGGGAGTCGCCTGGAGTGTGTGTGTGGGCTGGCCGGGAGTCGCCTGGAGTGTTTGTGTGGGCTGGCCGGGCGTGGCCTGGAGTGTGTGTGTGGGCTGGCCGCGAGTGGCCTGGAGTGCCTGTGTGGGCTGGCCGAGAGTGGCCTGGCCTGGAGAGTGTGTGTGGGCTGTCCGGGATTGGCCGAGAGTGTGTGTGATGTCTGACCGGGAGTGGGTCGAGTGTGTGTGTGGGCTGGCCGGGAATGGCCTTGCCTGGAGTGTGTGTGTGGGCTAGCCGGGAGTGGCCTGGAGTGTGTGTGTGGGCTGGCAGGGAGTGGCCTGGAGTGTGTGTGTGGGCTGGCCGGGAGTAGCCTGGAGAGTGTGTGTGGGCTGACCGGGAGTGGCCTGGAGTGTGTGTGTGGGCTGGCCGGGAGTGAACTGGAGTGTGTGTGTGGGCTGGCCGGGAGTGTCCTGGCCTGGAATGTGTGTGGGCTGGCCGGGAGTGGCATGGAGTGCGTGTGTGGGCTGGCCGGGCCTGGCCTGGAGTGTGTGTGGGCTGGCCAGGAGTAGACTGGAGTGTGTGTGTGGGCTGGCCGGGAGTGGCCTGGAGTGTGTGTGTGGGCTGGCCTGGAGTAGCCTGGAATGTGTGTGTGGGCTTGCCGGGAGTGGCCTGGAGTGCGTGTGTGGGATTGCCGGGCCTGGTCTGGAGTGTGTGTGTGGGCTGGCCGGGAGTGACCTGGAGTGTGTGTGAGGGCTGGCTGGGAGTGGCCTGGAGTGTGTGTGTGGGCTGGCCGGGAGTGACCTGGAGTGTATGTGTGGGCTGGCCGGGAGTGGCCTGGAGTGTGTGTGTGGGCTGGCCGGGAGTGGCCTGGAGTATTGTGTGGACTGGCCGGGAGTGGCGAGGACTGGACTGTGTGTGTGGGCTGGCCGGGAGTAGCCTGGAGAGTGTGTGTGGGCTGGCCGGGAGTGGCCTGGAGTGTGTGCACGGGCTGGCCGGGAGTGGCCTGGAGTGTGTGTGTGGGCTGGCCGGGAGTGGCCTGGAGTGTGTGTGTGGGCTGGCCGGGCCTGGCCTGGAGTGTGTGCGTGGGCTGGCCGGGAGTGGCCTGGAGTCTGTGTGTGGGCTGGCCGGGAGTGGCCTGGAGTGTGTGTGGGCTGGCCGAGAATGGCCGGGAGTGTGTGTGTGGGCTGGCCGGGAGTGGCCTGGAGTGTGTGTGGGCTGGCCGGGAGTGGCCTGGAGTGTGTGTGTGGGCTGGACGGGAGTGGCCTGGAGACTGTGTGTGGGCTGGCCAGGAGTGGCCAGGATTGTGTGTGTGGGCTGGCCGGGAGTGTGTGTGTGGGCTGGCCGGGAGTTGCCTGGAGTGTGTGTGTGGGCTGGCCGGGAGTGTGTGTGTGGGCTGGCCGGGCCTGGCCTGGAGTGTGTGCGTGGGCTGGCCGGGAGTGGCCTGGAGTCTGTGTGTGGGCTGGCCGGGAGTGGCCTGGAGTGTGTGTGGGCTGGCCGAGAATGGCCGGGAGTGTGTGTGTGGGCTGGCCGGGAGTGGCCTGGAGTGTGTGTGGGCTGGCCGGGAGTGGCCTGGAGTGTGTGTGTGGGCTGGACGGGAGTGGCCTGGAGACTGTGTGTGGGCTGGCCAGGAGTGGCCAGGATTGTGTGTGTGGGCTGGCCGGGAGTGTGTGTGTGGGCTGGCCGGGAGTGGCCTGGAGTGTGTGTGTGGGCTGGCCGGGAGTGGCCTGGAGTGTGTGTGTGGGCTGGCCGGGAGTGGCCTGGAGTGTGCGTGTGGGCTGGCCGGTAGTGGCCTGGCCTGGAGTGTGTGTGTGGGTTGGCCGGGAGTGGCCTGGAGTGTGTGTGTGGGCTGGCGGGGAATGGCCTGGCCTGGAGTGTGTGTGTGGGCTGGCCGGGACTGGCCTGGAGTGTGTTTGTGGGCTGTCCGGGAGTGGCCTGGAGTGTGTGTGTGGGCTGGCGGGGAGTGGACTGGAGTGTGTGTGTGGGCTGGCCGGGAGTGGCTGGGAGTGTGTGTGTGGGCTGGCCGTGAGTGGCTGGGAGTGTGTGTGTGGGCATGCCGGGAGTGGTCTGGAGTGTGTGTGTGGGCTGGCCGGGAGTGGCCTGGAGTGTGTGTGTGTGCTGGCCGGGAGTGGCCTGGAGTGTTTGTGTGGGCTGGCCCGGAGTGGTCTGGAGTGTGTGTGATGGCTGGCCGGGAGTGGCCTGGAGTATCTGTGTGGGCTGGCCGGGAGTGGCCTGGATCGTGTGTGTGGGCTGGCCGGGAGTGGCCTGGAGTATCTGTGTGGGCTGGCTGGGAGTGGCCTGGAGTGTGTGTGTGGACTGGCCGGGAGTGGCCGGGAGTGTGTGTGTGGGCTGGCCGGGAGTGGCCTGGAGCGTGTGTGTGGGCTGGCCGGGTGTGGGCTGGAGTGTGTGTGTGGGATGGCCGGGATGGCCTGGAGTGTGTGTGTGGGATGGCCGGGAGTGGCCTGGAGTGTGTGTTTGGGCTGGCCGGGAGTGGCCTGGAGTGTTTGAGTGGGATGGCCGGGAGTGGCCTTGAGTGTGTGTGTGGGCTGGCCCGGAGTGGCCTGGAGTGTGTGTGTGTGCTGGCCCGGAGTGGCCTGGAGTGTGTGTGTGGGCTGGCCGTGATTCGCCTGGAGTATTTGTGTGGGCTGACCGGGAGTGGCCTGGAGTGTGTGTGTGGGCTAGTCGGGGGTGGCCTGGAGTGTGTGTGCGGGCTGGCCGGGAGTGGCCTGGAGTGTGTGTGTGGGATGGCCGGGAGTGGCGTGGAGTGTGTGTCTGGGCTGGCCGGGAGTGGCCTGGAGTGTGTGTGGGGGCTGGCCAGGAGTGGCCGGGAGTGTGTGTGTGGGCTGGCCGGGAGTGGACTGGAGTGTGTTTGTGGGCTGGCCGGGAGAGTCCTGGAGTGTGTGTGTGGGCTGGCCGGGATTGGCCTGGAGTGTGTGTGTGGGCTGGCCGGGACTAGCCTGGAGTGTGTGTGTGGGCTGGCCGGGAGTGGACTGGAGTGTGTTTGTGGGCTGTCCGGGAGTGGCCTGGAGTGTGTGTGCGCTGGCCGGGAGTGACCTGGAGTGTATGTGTGGACTGGCCGGGAGTGGACTGGAGTGTGTTTGTGGGCTGTCCGGGAGTGGCCTGGAATGTGTGTGCGCTGGCCGGGAGTGACCTGGAGTGTGTTTGTGGGCTGTCCGGGAGTGGAATGGAGTGTGTTTGTGGGCTGTCCGGGAGTGGCCTGGAGTGTGTGTGTGGGCTGGCAGGGAGTGGCCTGGAATGTGTGTGTTGGCTGGCCGGGAGTAGCCTGGAGAGTGTGTGTGGGCTAACCGGGAGTGGCCTGGAGTGTGTGTGTGGGCTGGCCGGGAGTGACCTGGAGTGTGTTTGTGGGCTGTCCGGGAGTGGAATGGAGTGTGTTTGTGGGCTGTCCGGGAGTGGCCTGGAGTGTGTGTGTGGACTGGCCGGGAGTGGCCTGGAGTGTGTGTGTGGACTGGCCGGGAGTGGCCTGGCCTGAAGTGTGAGTGTGGGCTGGCCTCCCACCTGCCCCCTCATTGTAGAATCGACTTGCGTATTCTAGAAACTCTCCCCATTTATTACTGTTTTTCCAGGGAATCATTTACAGTGGTCCCTGGGTAGTATATCATTATATACTGTGTTCTCTGGCTAGTATATCATTATGTACAGTGGTCCCTGGGCAGTATATCATTATTGACAGTGGTGCCTGTGTAGCACATCATTACATACAGTGGTCTCGGGCTAATCTATCATTATATACAGTGGTCCCTGGGCAGTATATCATTATTGACAGTGGTCCCTGGGTAGTATATCATTATTTACAGTGGTCTCTGTGCAGTATATCATTATTTACAGTGGTCCCTGGGCAGTATATCTTTATATACAGTGGTCCCAGCGCAGTATATCATTATTGACAGTGGTCCCTGGGTAGTATATCATTATTTACAGTGGTCTCTGTGCAGAATATCATTATTTACAGTAGACCCTGGGTGGTATGTCATGTCTTACAGTGGTCACTGAGTTGTATATCATTATTTACAGTGGCCCCTGAGTAGTATATCATTATTTACAGTGGTCTCTGTGCAGAATATCATTATTTACAGTAGTCCCTGGGTGGTATGTCATGACTTACAGTGGTCACTGAGTTGTATATCATTATTTACAGTGGTCTCTGTGCAGAATATCATTATATACAGAGGTTCCTGGGTAGTATGTCATTACTTACAGTGGTCACTGGGGAGAATATCATTATTTACAGTGGTCCCGGTTAGTGTATCATTATCTACCGTTGTCCCTGGGTAGAATATCATTATCTTCAGCGGTTCCTGGGTTGTATACCATTATTTACAGTGGCCTTGGGGAGGTAGCATCATTTACAGTGGCCACTGAATAGTATTTCATTCGTTACAGTGGTCCCTGGGCAGTATATCATTATTTACAGTGGTCCTTGGATAGTGCATCATTATTTACAGTGATCCCAGGGTAGATTATTATCATTTGCAATGGTCCTTTGGTAGTACAGCATTTTTTACACGGGTCCCTGAGTAGTATCTCATTCTTTACAGTGGTCCCTGGGAAGCATATCGTTATTTACAGTGGTCCCTGTGTAGTATATCATTATGCACAGCGGTCCCTGGGTTGAATAACATTATATACAGTGGTCCCTGGTTAGTAAATCATTATTTACAGTCGTCCCTGGATAGTATACCATTATTTACAGTGTCCTTGGGTAGGTATCATTATTTACAGTGGTCACTGGATAGTAACTCATTATTTACAGTGTTCCCTGGGTAGAATATCATTATTTACAGTGGTCCCTGGATAGTATATCATTATTTGCAGTGGTCCCTGGTTAGAATATCATTATTTACTGTGGTCCCTGGGTAGTATCTCATTATTTAAAATGGTCCCTGGGGAGAATAGCATTAGTTACAGTGCTCTCTGGGTAGCATATCAAAGAACAAACAAAGAACAAAGAAATGTACAGCACAGGAACAGGCCCTTCGGCCCTCCAAGCCCGTGCCGACCATACTGCCCGACTAAACTACAATCTTCTACACTTCCTGGGTCCGTATCCTTCTATTCCCATCCTATTCATATATTTGTCAAGATGCCCCTTAAATGTCCCTATCGTCCCTGCCTCCACTACCTCCTCCGGTAGAGAGTTCCAGGCACCCACTACCCTCTGTGTAAAAAACTTGCCTCGTACATCTACTCTAAACTTTGCCCCTCTCACCTTAAACCTATGCCCCCTAGTAATTGACCCCTCTACCCTGGGGAAAAGCCTCTGACTATCCACTCTGTCAATGCCCCTCATAATTTTGTATACCTCTATCAGGTCGCCCCTCAACCTCCTTCGTTCCAGTGAGAATAAACCGAGTTTATTCAACCGCTCCTCATAGCTTATGCCCTCCATACCAGGCAACATTCTGGTAAATCTCTTCTGCACCCTCTCTAAAGCCTCCACATCCTTCTGGTAGTGTGGCGACCAGAATTGAACACTATACTCCAAGTGTGGCCTAACTAAGGTTCTATACAGCTGCAACATGACTTGCCAATTCTTATACTCAATGCCCCGGCCAATGAAGGCAAGCATGCCGTATGCCTTCTTGACTACCTTCTCCACCTGTGTAGCTCCTTTCAGTGATCTGTGGACCTGTACTCCTAGATCTCTTTGACTTTCAATACTCTTGAGGGTTCTACCATTCACTGTATATTCCCTACCTGCATTAGCCCTTCCAAAATGCATTACCTCACATTTGTCCAGGTTAAACTCCATCTGCCATCTCTCCGCCCAAGTCTCCAGACAATCTAAATCCTGCTGTATCCTCAGACAGTCCTCATCGCTATCCGCAATTCCACCAACCTTTGTGTCGTCTGCAAACTTACTAATCAGACCAGTTACATTTTCCTCCAAATCATTTATATATACTACAAAGAGCAAAGGTCCCAGCACTGATCCCTGTGGAACACCACTGGTCACAGCCCTCCAATTAGAAAAGCATCCCTCCATTGCTACCCTCTGCCTTCTATGGCCTAGCCAGTTCTGTATCCACCTTGCCAGTTCACCCCTGATCCCGTGTGACTTCACCTTTTGTACTAGTCTACCATGAGGGACCTTGTCAAAGGCCTTACTGAAGTCCATATAGACAACATCTACTGCCCTACCTGCATCAATCATCTTAGTGACCTCCTCGAAAAACTCTATCAAGTTAGTGAGACACGACCTCCCCTTCACAAAACCGTGCTGCCTCTCACTAATACGTCCATTTGCTTCCAAATGGGAGTAGATCCTGTCTCGAAGAATTCTCTCCAGTAATTTCCCTACCACTGAAGTAAGGCTCACCGGCCTGTAGTTCCCGGGATTATCCCTGCCACCCTTCTTAAACAGAGGAACAACATTGGCTATTCTCCAGTCCTCTGGGACATCCCCTGAAGACAGCGAGGATCCAAAGATTTCTGTCAAGGCCTCAGCAATTTCCTCTCCAGCCTCCTTCAGTATTCTGGGGTAGATCCCATCCGGCCCTGGGGACTTATCTACCTTAATATTTTTTAAGACACCCAACACCTCGTCTTTTTGGATCACAATGTGACCCAGGCTATCTACACCCCCTTCTCCAGACTCAACATCTACCAATTCCTTCTCTTTGGTGAATACTGATGCAAAGTATTCATTTAGTACCTCGCCCATTTCCTCTGGTTCCACACATAGATTCCCTTGCCTATCCTTCAGTGGGCCAACCCTTTCCCTGGCTACCCTCTTGCTTTTTATGTAAGTGTAAAAAGCCTTGGGATTTTCCTTAACCCTATTTGCCAATGCCTTTTCATGACCCCTTCTAGCCCTCCTGACTCCTTGCTTAAGTTCCTTCCTACTTTCCTTATATGCCACACAGGCTTCGTCTGTTCCCAGCCTTTTAGCCCTGACAAATGCCTCCTTTTTCTTTTTGACGAGGCCTACAATATCACTCGTCATCCAAGGTTCCCGAAAATTGCCGTATTTATCTTTCTTCCTCACAGGAACATGCCTGTCCTGTATTCCTTTCAACTGACACTTAAAAGCCTCCCACATGTCAGATGTTGATTTACCCTCAAACATCCGCCCCCAATCTATGTTCTTCAGTTCCCGCCTAATATTGTTATAATTAGCCTTCCCCCAATTTAGCACATTCATCCTCTGACCACTCTTATCCTTGTCCACCAGTACTTTAAAACTTACTGAATTGTGGTCACTGTTACCGAAATGCTCCCCTACTGAAACATCTACCACCTGGCCGGGCTCATTCCCCAATACCAGGTCCAGTACCGCCCCTTCCCTAGTTGGACTGTTTACATATTGTTTTAAGAAGCCCTCCTGGATGCTCCTTACAAACTCTGCCCCGTCTAAGCCCCTGGCACTAAGTGAGTCCCAGTCAATATTGGGGAAGTTGAAGTCTCCCATCACCACAACCCTGTTGTTTTTACTCTTTTCCAAAATCTGTCTACCTATCTGCTCCTCTATCTCCCGCTGGCTGTTGGGAGGCCTGTAGTATACCCCCAACATTGTGACTGCACCCTTCTTATTCCTGATCTCTACCCATATAGCCTCACTGCCCTCTGAGGTGTCCTCTCGCTGTATAGCTGTGATACTCTCCTGAACAAGTAGCGCAACTCCGCCTCCCCTTTTACATCCCCCTCTATCCCGCCTGAAACATCTAAATCCTGGAACGTTTAGCTGCCAATCCTGCCCTTCCCTCAACCAGGTCTCTGTAATGGCAACAACATCATAGTTCCAAGTAGTAATCCAAGCTCTAAGTTCATCTGCCTTACCCGTAATGCTCCTTGCATTAAAACATATGCACTTCAGGCCACCAGACCCGCTGTGTTCAGCAACTTCTCCCCGTCTGCGCTGCCTCAGAGCCACACTGTCCCTATTCCCTAGTTCTCCCTCAATGCTCTCACCTTCTGACCTATTGCTCCCGTGCCCACCCCCCTGCCATACTAGTTTAAACCCTCCCGTGTGACACTAGCAAACCTCGCGGCCAGGATATTTATGCCTCTCCGGTTTAGATGCAACCCGTCCATCTTATACAGGTCACACCTGCCCCGGAAGAGCTCCCAGTGGTCCAGATAACAGAAACCCTCCCTCCTACACCAGCTGTTTAGCCACGTGTTTGTCTGCTCTATCTTCCTATTTCTAGCCTCACTGGCACGTGGCACAGGGAGTAATCCCGAGATTACAACCCTCGAGGTCCTGTCTTTTAACTTTCTGCCTAGCTCCCTGAACTCCTGCTGCAGGACCTCATGCCCCTTCCTGCCTATGTCGTTAGTACCAATATGTACAACGACCTCTGCCTGTTTGCCCTCCCCCTTCAGGATTCCCTCTACCCGTTCGGAGACATCCTGGACCCTGGCACCAGGGAGGCAACATACCATCCTGGAGTCTCTTTCACGTCCACAGAAGCGCCTATCTGTGCCCCTGACTATAGAGTCCCCTATAACTATTACTCTTCTGCGCTTTGACCCTCCCTTCTGAACATCAGAGCCAGCCGTGGTGCCACTGCTCTGGCTGCTGCTGTTTTCCCCTGATAGGCTATCCCCCCCGACAGTATCCAAAGGGGTATATCTGTTCGAGAGGGGGACAACCACAGGGGATTCCTGCACTGACTGCCTGCCCTTTCTGGTGGTCACCCATTTCTCTGCCTGCACCTTGGGTGTGACCACACTTACATAACTGCGATCTATGACGCTTTCCGCCACCTGCATGCTCCTAAGTGCATCCAATTGCTGCTCCAACCGAACCATGCGGTCTGTGAGGAGCTGCAGTTGGGTGCACTTTCTGCAGATGAAGCCATCCGGGACGCTGGAAGCCTCCCGGACCTGCCACATCTCACAGTCAGAGCACAGCACCCCTCTAACTGACATTGCGTCAATTAATTAAAATTTGTCTTTTTTTTTAAATACTTTTTTTTTAATTTCAAAGTTACTGTCAACTATCTGTTTCCTAGCACTAGATTTCTAATAGAAATGCGATAGCTAACTATAATATTCTCCGATCTCTGGCTTAGATATCCTCTAAATTATAATTAAGTTATTATGTTTAATTAGTTCCCAAATACTCAAAAAAATTTAGGTTAGAATCCCAACCAGCCACTCAGGTCACAGCTTTTCTGTGATGTCACTTCAGTTTCCCCCCGACACACACAATTTGAAAAACAGGTATAAAAGTAAAAATCACTTGCTTACCTTCTGAGATGTTCTCAGGTTCTCTCGCTGACAGAGACTGCTCCTCCACCTCCAATCCTTGACCTGCACAATGTTAATATAATAATATAATATGGCACTTACCTTACACCAATGGGTCTTATTATTAGGTTAGAGGAGGAGGGCGGGTGGGAGACACTACACGTGTAGTGTCTCGGGTTTCCTCTCCACCAGAATTTATTGGTTGGGGGGGGGGGACTTGCCAGAGGTCGAACTTCCGGTTCCCGCCGAAATCCGAAGGGCTGCTCCTGTAAAGGTAAGGCTTTTAAACTAACTACTCACCTCCAAGAAGGCCCCTGCGCACCGCTGCCGCCGAAATCCAAAGGGCTGCTCCTGCAAAGGTAAGTGCTTTTAAATTCACTACTCACCTCCAAGAAGGCCCCTGCGCACCGCTGCCGCCGAAATCCAAAGGGCTGCTCCTGTAAAGGTAAGGCTTTTAAACTAACTACTCACCTCCCAGAAGGCCCCTGCGCACCGCTGCCGCCGAAATCCAAAGGGCTGCTCCTGTAAAGGTAAGGCTTTTAAACTAACTACTCACCTCCCAGAAGGCCCCTGCGCACCGCTGCCGCCGAAATCCAAAGGGCTGCTCCTGCAAAGGTAAGTGCTTTTAAATTCACTACTCACCTCCCAGAAGGCCCCTGCGCACCGCTGCCGCCGAAATCCAAAGGGCTGCTCCTGTAAAGGTAAGGCTTTTAAACTAACTACTCACCTCCCAGAAGGCCCCTGCGCACCGCTGCCGCCGAAATCCAAAGGGCTGCTCCTGCAAAGGTAAGTGCTTTTAAATTCACTACTCACCTCCAAGAAGGCCCCTGCGCACCGCTGACGCCGAAATCCAAAGGGCTGCTCCTGTAAAGGTAAGGCTTTTAAACTAACTACTCACCTCCCAGAAGGCCCCTGCGCACCGCTGCCGCCGAAATCCAAAGGGCTGCTCCTGCAAAGGTAAGTGCTTTTAAACTAACTACTCACCTCCCAGAAGGCCCCTGCGCACCGCTGCCGCCGAAATCCAAAGGGCTGCTCCTGCAAAGGTAAGTGCTTTTAAACTCACTACTCACCTCCCAGAAGGCCCCTGCGCACCGCTGCCGCCGCAGTGGTCCCTGGGTAGTATATCATTATTTACAGTGGTCCCTGAGTGGTATATCAGTATCTACAATGGCCCCTGAGTATTATCTCATTATTTACTGTGGTCCCTGGGTAGTACGTCATTATCTACAATGGTCCCTGGGTATTATCTCATCATTTACAGTGGTCCCCGGGTAGAATATCATTATTTACAGTGACCCCTGGGTAGTATATCCGTATCTACAATGGCCCCTGGGTATTATCTCATTATTTACTGAGGTCCCTGGGTAGAATATCATTATTTACTGTGGTCCCTGGGTAGTATCTCATTATTTACAATGGTCCCTGTGTGTTATATCAGTATCTACAATGGTCCCTGGGTATTATCTCATTATTTACTGTGATCCCTGGTTAGTATATCATTATTTACTGTGGTCCCAGGGAAGAATCTCATTATTTACTGTGGTCCCAGGGTAGTATCTCATTATTTACAATGGTCCCTGTGTGGTATAATAGTATCTACAATGGTCCCTGGGTATTATCTCATTATTTACTGTGGTCCCTGGGTAGTATATCATTATTTACTGTGGTCCCAGGGTAGTATCTCATCATTTACAATGGTCGCTGAGTGGTATATCAGTATCTACAATGGTCCCTGGGTATTATCTCATTATTTACTGTGGTCCCTGGGGAGAATATCATTATTTACATTGGTCTCTGGGTAGTATATCATTATTTACAGTGGTCCCTGGGTAGTATATCATTATTTACAGTGGTCCCTGAGTGGTATATCAGTATCTACAATGGCCCCTGAGTATTATCTCATTATTTACTGTGGTCCCTGGGTAGAATGTCATTACTTACAGTGGTCCCTGGGTAGTATCTCATTATTTACAGTGGACTCTGTATGGTGTATCTTTAATTACAGTGTTCCCTTGGTAGTGTATCTTTATTTAGAGTTGTCACTGGATGGTATAACATTATTTACAGTGGTCCCAGGGTGGTATATCATTATTTACCGTGAACCCTGGGTAGTATATCAGTAACTACAATGGTCCCTGGGTAGTATATCATTATTTACACTGGTCACTGGGTAGTATATCATTATTTATACTGGTTACTGGGTAGTGTATCATTATTTATTGTGGTCCCTGTGGAGAATATGATTATTTACAGTGGTCCCAGGGCAGTATATCATTATTTAGCGTGATCCCTGGGTAGTATCTCATTATTTTTAATGGATTCTGGATGTTGTATCTTTAATTACAGTGGTCCCTCGGTAGTATATCTTTATTTAGATTTGTCACTGGATAGTATATCATTATTTACAGTGCTCCCAGGGTAGTATATAATTATTTATTGTGGTCCCTGTGAAGAATATGATTATTTACAGTGGTCCCAGGGTAGTATATCATTATTTACAGTGGCCGTGGGTAGTATATCATTATCTACAGTGGTCCCTGGGTAGAATATCATTATTTAAAGTGGTCCCAGGGTAGTATATCATTATTTACAGTGGTCAACCGGGACCTGGGATTCATGTCACATTACATTCATCCCCCACCATCTGGCCTGCGAAATCCCACCAACTGTCCTGGCTTGATGCAATTCACACCTCTTTAACCTGGTGTTACCCCATCTCTGGATCTGTAAAGATTTAATCACCTGCTAATGGTGGCATTCCAAGCATTGTTTGGCATCTTTGAATTTGTCTATATATGTGTTTCTGGAACATACCTCTTCATTCACCTGAGGAAGGAGCAGCGCTCCGAAAGCTAGTGACATTGAAACAAACCTGTTGGACTTTAACCTGGTGTTGTAAGACTTCGTATTATTTACAGTGGCCGTGGGTAGTATATCGTTATTTACAGTTGCCATGGGTAGTATATCATTATTTACAGTTGTCCCTTGATAGTGGATGATTATTTCCAATGGTCCCGATGTAGTATATCATTATTTACAGTTATCCCTGGGTAGAATATCATTATTTGCAGTGCTCTCTGATTAGAATATTATTATTTGCAGTGGTCCCTGGGTAGAATATCATTATTTATAGTGGACCCTATGTCGAATATCATTATCTACACTGGTCCCTGGGCCGTTTGTTATTAATTACAGTGGTCCTTGGGTAGTATATGAATATTTACAGTTGTCCCTGGGTAGAATATCATTATTTACAGTTGTCCCTGGGTAGTATCTCATTATTTACAGTGGTCCCTGGGTAGTATATCAACATTTACAGTGGTCCCTGGGAAGAATATAATTATTTACAGTGGTCCCTGGGTAGTATTTCATTATTTACAGTGGTCCCTGGGTAGAATATCATTATTTACAGTGGTCCCTGGGTAGAATATCATTAATTACAGTGGTCCCTGTGCAGAATTTCATTATGTACAGTGGTCCCTGGGTTTAATATCATTATTTACAGTTGTCACTGGGTAGAATATCATTAATTACAGTGTTCCCTGGGTAGTATATCAATATTTACAGTGGTCCCTGGGTAGACTATCATTATTTACAGTGGTCCCTGGGTAGTATATCAACATTTACAGTGGTCCCTGGGTAGAATATCATTATTTACAGTGGTCCCTGGGTAGTATATCAATATTTACAGTGGTCCCTGGGTAGAATATCATTATTTACACTGGCTCCTGGGATATAAATTATTATTTACTGTGGTACTTGGATAGTATACCAATATTTACAGTGGTCCCTGGGTACAATATCATTATTTACAGTGTTCCCTGGGTACTATATCAATATTTACAGTCGTCCCTGCGTTGTATATCATTATTAAAAGTGGGCCCCTGGTAGTATTTCATTATTTACAGTGGTCCCTGGGTAGTACATCATTATTTACAGTGGTCCCTGAGCAGTATATCATTATTTACAGTTGTCCCTGGGTAGGATATCATTATTTACAGTTGTCCCTGGATAGTATGTCTTTATTTACTGTTGTCCCTGGGTAGTATATCATTTTCTACAGTGGTCCCTGCGTAGTATATCGTTATTTACAGTGGTCCCTGAGCAGTATATCATTATTTACAGTTGTCCCTGGGTAGGATATCATTATTTACAGTTGTCCCTGGATAGTATATCTTTATTTACTGTGGTCCCTGGGTAGTATATCATTTTCTACAGTGGTCCCTGCGTAGTATATCATTATTTACAGTGGTCCCAGGGTGGTATATCATGATTTACAGTGGAACCTGGACAGTATGTCATCAATTATAGTGTGCACTGTGCAGTACATCTTTATTCACAGTGGTCCTTTGGCAGTATATCATTATTTACTGTGGTCACTGGGCAATATATCATTAAGCAGAGTGGTCCCTGGGTATTATCTCATTATTTACTGTGGTCCCTGTGGAGAATATCATTATTTACAGCGGTCTCTGGGTAGTATATCCGTATCTACAATGGTCCCTGGGTAGTATCTCATTATTTACTGTGGTCCCTGGGTAGTATCTCATTATTTACTGTGGTCCCTGTGGAGAATATCATTATTTACAGTGGTCTATGTTTATTATCCCATTATTTACTGTGGTCCCTGTGGAGAATGTAATTGTTTTCGGTGGTCTCTGGGTAGTATATACGTATCAACAATGGTCCCTGGGAAGTATCTCATTATTTACTGTGGTCCCTGGGTAGTATATCATTATTTACTGTGGTCCCTAGGTAGTATATCATTTTTTACAGTGGTCCCTGGGTATTATCTCATTATTTACTGTGGTCCCTGTGGAGAATATCATTATTTACAGTGGTCTCTGGGTAGTATATCCGTATCTACAATGGTCCCTGGGTAGTATCTCATTATTTACTGTGGTCCCTGGGTTGTATATCATTATTTACAGTGGTCCCTGGGTAGCATATCATTACTTACAGTGGTCCCTGGGTAGTACGTCATTATTTTCAGTGCTCCCAGGGTAGTATATTATTATTTTTTGTGGTCCCTGTGAAGAATATGATTATTTACAGTTGTCCCAGGGTAGTATATCATTATTTACAGTGGCCGTGGGTAGTATATCATTATTTACAGTGGTCCCAGGGCAGTATATCATTATTTACAGTGGCCGTGGGTAGTATATCATTATTTACAGTTGCCATGGGTAGTATATCATTATTTACAGTGGTCCCTTGATAGTGGATGATTATTTCCAATGGCCCCGATGTGGTATATCATTATTTTCAGTTGTCCCCGGGGAGAATATCATGATTTGCAGTGCTCTCTGATTAGAATATTATTATTTGCAGTGGTCCCTGGGTAGAAGATCATTATTTATAGTGGACCATAGGTCGAATATCATTATCTATACTGGTCCCTGGGCCGTTTGTTATTATTTACAGTGGTCCTTGGGTAGTATATGAATATTTACAGTGGTCCCTGGGTAGAATATCATTATTTACAGTGGTCCCTGGGTAGTATCTCATTATTTACAGATGTCTCTGGGCGGTATATCATTATTTACAGTGGTCCCTGGTTAGAATATCATTATTTACAGTGGTCCCTGGTTAGAATATCATTATTTGCAGTGGCCACTGGATAGTATTTCATTCGTTACAGTGGTCCCTGGGCAGTATATCATTATTTACAGTGGTCCTTGGATAGTGCATCATTATTTACAGTGATCCCAGGGTAGATTATTATGATTTGCAATGGTCCTTTGGTAGTACAGCATTACACGGGTCCCTGAGTAGTATCTCATTCTTTACAGTGGTCCCTGGGAAGCATATCGTTATTTACAGTGGTCCCTGTGTAGTATATCATTATGCACAGCGGTCCCTGGGTTGAATAACATTATATACAGTGGTCCCTGGTTAGTAAATCATTATTTACAGTCGTCTCTGGATAGTATACCATTATTTACAGTGTCCTTGGGTAAGTATCATTATTTACAGTGGTCACTGGATAGTAATTCATTATTTACAGTGTTCCCTGGGTAGAATATCATTATTTACAGTGGTCCCTGGATAGTATATCATTATTTGCAGTGGTCCCTGGTTAGAATATCATTATTTACTGTGGTCCCTGGGTAGTATCTCATTATTTAAAATGGTCCCTGGGGAGAATAGCATTAGTTACAGTGCTCTCTGGGTAGCATATCATTATCTACAATGGTCCCTGGGTATTATCTCATCATTTACAGTGGTCCCCGGGTAGAATATCATTATTTACAGTGACCCCTGGGTAGTATATCCGTATCTACAATGGCCCCTGGGTATTATCTCATTATTTACTGAGGTCCCTGGGTAGAATATCATTATTTACTGTGGTCCCTGGGTAGTATCTCATTATTTACAATGGTCCCTGTGTGTTATATCAGTATCTACAATGGTCCCTGGGTATTATCTCATTATTTACTGTGATCCCTGGTTAGTATATCATTATTTACTGTGGTCCCAGGGAAGAATCTCATTATTTACTGTGGTCCCAGGGTAGTATCTCATTATTTACAATGGTCCCTGTGTGGTATAATAGTATCTACAATGGTCCCTGGGTATTATCGCATTATTTACTGTGGTCCCTGGGTAGTACATCATTATTTACTGTGGTCCCAGGGTAGTATCTCATTATTTACAGTGGTCCCTGATTGGTATATCAGTATCTACAATGGTCCCTGGGCATTATCTCATTACTTACAGTGGTCCCTGGGTAGTATCTCATTATTTACAGTGGTCTCTGGGGAGTATATTCTTATCTACAATGGTCCCTGGGTATTATCTCATTATTTGCAGTGGTTTGGGGAGAATATCATTATTTACAGTGGTCCCTAGGTAGTATATCATTATTTACAGTGGTCCCTGGGTAGAGTATCAGGATCTACAACGGTCCCTGGGTATTATCTCATCATTTACAGTGGTCCCGGGGTAGAATATCATTATTTACAGAGACCCCTGGGTAATATAACCGTATCTACAATGGCCCCTGGGTATTATCTCATTATTTACTGAGGTCCCTGGGTAGAATATCATTATTTACTGTGGTCCCTGGGTAGTATCTCATTATTTACAATGGTCCCTGTGTGTTATATCAGTATCTACAATGGTCCCTGGGTATTATCTCATTATTTACTGTGATCCCTGGTTAGTATATCATTATTTACTGTGGTCCCAGGGTAGAATCTCATTATTTACTTTGGTCCCAGGGTAGTATCTCATTATTTACAATGGTCCCTGTGTATTATATCAGTATCTACAATGGTCCCTGGGTATTATCTCATTATTTACTGTGATCCCTGGTTAGTATATCATTATTTACTGTGGTCCCAGGGTAGAATCTCATTATTTACTGTGGTCCCAGGGTAGTATCTCATTATTTACAATGGTCCCTGTGTGGTATAATAGTATCTACAATGGTCCCTGGGTATTATCTCATTATTTACTGTGGTCCCTGGGTAGTATATCATTATTTACTGTGGTCCAAGAGTAGTACCTCATCATTTACAATGGTCGCTGAATGGTATATCAGTATCTAAAATGGTCCCTGGGCATTATCTCATTACTTACAGTGGTCCCTGGGTAGTATCTCATTATTTACAGTGGTCTCTGGGGAGTATATTCTTATCTACAATGGTCCCTGGGTATTATCTCATTATTTGCAGTGGTTTGGGGAGAATATCATTATTTGCAGTGGTCCCTAGGTAGTATATCATTATTTACAGTGGTCCCTGGGTAGAGTATCAGGATCTACAATGGTCCCTGGGTAATATATCATTACTTACAGTGGTCCCTGGGTATAATCTCATTATTTGCTGTGGTTTGGGTAGAGTATCAGGATCTACAATGGTCCCTGGGTAATATATCATTATTTACAGTGGTCCCTGGGTATTATCTCATTATTTACTGTGGTCCCTGGGTAGTATATCATTATTTACAGTGGTCCCTGGGTATTATCTCATTATTTACTGTGGTCCCTGGGGAGAATACCATTATTTACTGTGGTCTCTGGGTATTATCTCATTATTTACTGTGGTCCCTATGGAGAATATCATTATTTACTGTGGTCTCTGGGTAGTATATCCGTATCTACAATGGTCCCTGGGTAGTATCTCGTTATTTACTGTGGTCCCTGGGTAGTATCTCATTATTTACTGTGGTCCCTGTGGAGAATATCATTATTTGCAGTGGTCCCTGGGTAGAATATCCTTATTTATAGTGGACCCTATGTCGAATATCATTATCTACACTGGTCCCTGGGCCGTTTGTTATTAATTACAGTGGTCCTTGGGTAGTATATCATTACTTACAGTGGTCCCTGGGTATAATCTCATTATTTGCTGTGGTTTGGGTAGAGTATCAGGATCTACAATGGTCCCTGGGTAATATATCATTATTTACAGTGGTCCCTGGGTATTATCTCATTATTTACTGTGGTCCCTGGGTAGTATATCATTATTTACAGTGGTCCCTGGGTAGAATATCATTATTTACAGTTGTCCCTGGATAGTATATCTATATTTACTGTTGTCCCTGGGTAGTATATCATTTTCTACAGTGGTCCCTGCGTAGTATATCGTTATTTACAGTGGTCCCTGAGCAGTATATCATTATTTACAGTTGTCCCTGGGTAGGATATCATTATTTACAGTTGTCCCTGGATAGTATATCTTTATTTACTGTGGTCCCTGGGTAGTATATCATTTTCTACAGTGGTCGCTGCGTAGTATATCGTTATTTACAGTGGTCCCAGGGTGGTATATCATGATTTACAGTGGAACCTGGACAGTATGTCATCAATTGTAGTGTGAACTGTGCAGTACATCTTTATTCACAGTGGTCCATTGGCAGTATATCATTATTTACAGTGGTCACTGGGCAATATATCATTAAGCAGAGTGGTCCCAGGGTATTATCTCATTATTTACTGTGGTCCCTGTGGAGAATATCATTATTTACAGCGGTCTCTGGGTAGTATATCCGTATATACAATGGTCCCTGGGTAGTATCTCATTATTTACTGTGGTCCCTGGGTATTATCTCATTATTTACTGTGGTCCCTGTGGAGAATATCATTATTTACAGTGGTCTCTGGGTATTATCCCATTATTTACTGTGGTCCCTGTGGTGAATGTAATTGTTTTCGGTGGTCTCTGGGTAGTATATACGTATCAACAATGGTCCCTGGGAAGTATCTCATTATTTACTGTGGTCCCTGGGTAGTATATCATTATTTACTGTGGTCCCTGGGTAGTATATCATTTTTACAGTGGTCCCTGGGTATTATCTCATTATTTACTGTGGTCCCTGTGGAGAATATCATTATTTACAGTGGTCTCTGGGCAGTATATCCGTATCTACAATGGTCCCTGGGTAGTATCTCATTATTTACTGTGGTCCCTGGGTTGTATATCATTATTTACAGTGGTCCCTTGGTTGAATATCATTACTTACAGTGGTCCCTGGGTAGTACGTCATTATTTTCAGTGCTCCCAGGGTAGTATATTATTATTTTTTGTGGTCCCTGTGAAGAATATGATTATTTACTGTGGTCCCAGGGTAGTATATCATTATTTACAGTGGCCGTGGGTAGTATATCATTATTTACAGTGGTCCCAGGGCAGTATATCATTATTTACAGTGGCCGTGGGTAGTATATCATTATTTACAGTTGCCATGGGTAGTATATCATTATTTACAGTGGTCCCTTGATAGTGGATGATTATTTCCAATGGTACCGATGTGGTATATCATTATTTTCTGTTGTCCCCGGGAGAATATCATGATTTGCAGTGCTTTCTGATTAGAATATTATTATTTGCAGTGGTCCCTGGGTAGAAGATCATTATTTATAGTGGACCATAGGTCGAATATCATTATCTATACTGGTCCCTGGGCCGTTTGTTATTATTGACAGTGGTCCTTGGGTAGTATATGAATATTTACAGTGGTCCCTGGGTAGAATATCATTATTTACAGTGGTCCCTGGGTAGTATCTCATTATTTACAGTTGTCTCTGGGCGGTATATCATTATTTACAGTGGTCCCTGGTTAGAATATCATTATTTACAGTGGTCCCTGGTTAGAATATCATTATTTGCAGTGGCCACTGGATAGTATTTCATTAGTTACAGTGGTCCCTGGGCAGTATGTCATTATTTACAGTGGTCCTTGGATAGTGCATCATTATTTACAGTGATCCCAGGGTAGATTATTATCATTTGCAATGGTCCTTTGGTAGAACAGCATTTTTTACACGGGTCCCTGAGTAGTATCTCATTCTTTACAGTGGTCCCTGGGAAGCATAACGTTATTTACAGTGGTCCCTGTGTAGTATATCATTATGCACAGCGGTTCCTGGGTTGAATAACATTATATACAGTGGTCCCTGGTTAGTAAATCATTATTTACAGTCGTCCCTGGATAGTATACCATTATTTACAGTGTCCTTGGGTAGGTATCATTATTTACTGTGGTCACTGGATAGTAATTCATTATTTACAGTGTTCCCTGGGTAGAATATCATTATTTACAGTGGTCCCTGGATAGTATATCATTATTTGCAGTGGTCCCTGGTTAGAATATCATTATTTACTGTGGTCCCTGGGTAGTATCTCATTATTTAAAATGGTCCCTGGGGAGAATAGCATTAGTTACAGTGCTCTCTGGGTAGCATATCATTATCTACAATGGTCCCTGGGTATTATCTCATCATTTACAGTGGTCCCCGGGTAGAATATCATTATTTACAGTGACCCCTGGGTAGTATATCCGTATCTACAATGGCCCTTGGGTATTATCTCATTATTTACTGAGGTCCCTGGGTAGAATATCATTATTTACTGTGGTCCCTGGGTAGTATCTCATTATTTACAATGGTCCCTGTGTGTTATATCAGTATCTACAATGGTCCCTGGGTATTATCTCATTATTTACTGTGATCCCTGGTTAGTATATCATTATTTACTGTGGTCCCAGGGAAGAATCTCATTATTTACTGTGGTCCCAGGGTAGTATCTCATTATTTACAATGGTCCCTGTGTGGTATAATAGTATCTACAATGGTCCCTGGGTATTATCTCATTATTTACTGTGGTCCCTGGGTAGTATATCATTATTTACTGTGGTCCCAGGGTAGTATCTCATCATTTACAATGGTCGCTGAGTGGTATATCAGTATCTACAATGGTCCCTGGGTATTATCTCATTATTTACTGTGGTCCCTGGGGAGAATATCATTATTTACATTGGTCTCTGGGTAGTATATCATTATTTACAGTGGTCCCTGGGTAGTATATCATTATTTACAGTGGTCCCTGAGTGGTATATCAGTATCTAAAATGGCCCCTGAGTATTATCTCATTATTTACTGTGGTCCCTGGGTAGTACATCATTATTTACTGTGGTCCCAGGGTAGTATCTCATTATTTACAGTGGTCCCTGATTGGTATATCAGTATCTACAATGGTCCCTGGGCATTATCTCATTACTTACAGTGGTCCCTGGGTAGTATCTCATTATTTACAGTGGTCTCTGGGGAGTATATTCTTATCTACAATGGTCCCTGGGTATTATCTCATTATTTACAATGGTCCCTGTGTGGTATAATACAATCTACAATGGTCCGTGGGTATTATCTCATTATTTACTGTGGTCCCTGGGTAGTATATCATTATTTACTGTGGTCCAAGAGTAGTATCTCATCATTTACAATGGTCGCTGAATGGTATATCAGTATCTACAATGGTCCCTGGGTATTATCTCATTATTTACTGTGGTCCCTGGGGAGAATATCATTATTTACATTGGTCCCTGGGTAGTATATCATTATTTGCAGTGGTCCCTGGTTAGAATATCATTATTTACTGTGGTCCCTGGGTAGTATCTCATTATTTAAAATGGTCCCTGGGGAGAATAGCATTAGTTACAGTGCTCTCTGGGTAGCATATCATTATCTACAATGGTCCCTGGGTATTATCTCATCATTTACAGTGGTCCCCGGGTAGAATATCATTATTTACAGTGACCCCTGGGTAGTATATCCGTATCTACAATGGCCCTTGGGTATTATCTCATTATTTACTGAGGTCCCTGGGTAGAATATCATTATTTACTGTGGTCCCTGGGTAGTATCTCATTATTTACAATGGTCCCTGTGTGTTATATCAGTATCTACAATGGTCCCTGGGTATTATCTCATTATTTACTGTGATCCCTGGTTAGTATATCATTATTTACTGTGGTCCCAGGGAAGAATCTCATTATTTACTGTGGTCCCAGGGTAGTATCTCATTATTTACAATGGTCCCTGTGTGGTATAATAGTATCTACAATGGTCCCTGGGTATTATCTCATTATTTACTGTGGTCCCTGGGTAGTATATCATTATTTACTGTGGTCCCAGGGTAGTATCTCATCATTTACAATGGTCGCTGAGTGGTATATCAGTATCTACAATGGTCCCTGGGTATTATCTCATTATTTACTGTGGTCCCTGGGGAGAATATCATTATTTACATTGGTCTCTGGGTAGTATATCATTATTTACAGTGGTCCCTGGGTAGTATATCATTATTTACAGTGGTCCCTGAGTGGTATATCAGTATCTACAATGGCCACTGAGTATTATCTCATTATTTACTGTGGTCCCTGGGTAGTACATCATTATTTACTGTGGTCCCAGGGTAGTATCTCATTATTTACAGTGGTCCCTGAGTGGTATATCAGTATCTACAATGGTCCCTGGGCATTATCTCATTACTTACAGTGGTCCCTGGGTAGTATCTCATTATTTACAGTGGTCTCTGGGGAGTATATTCTTATCTACAATGGTCCCTGGGTATTATCTCATTATTTACTGTGGTCCCTGTGGAGAATTTTACTATTTACAGTGGTCTCTGGGTAGTATATCCGTATCTACAATGGTCCCTGGGTAGTATCTCAATATTTACTGTGGTCCCTGGGTTGTATATCATTATTTACAGTGGTGCTGGGTAGTATCTCATTAATTACTGTGGTCCCTGGGTAGTATCTCATTATTTACTGTGGTCCCTGGGTAGTACATCATTATTTACTGTGGTCCCAGGGTAGTATCTCATTATTTACAGTGGTCCCTGATTGGTATATCAGTATCTACAATGGTCCCTGGGCATTATCTCATTACTTACAGTGGTCCCTGGGTAGTATCTCATTATTTACAGTGGTCTCTGGGGAGTATATTCTTATCTACAATGGTCCCTGGGTATTATCTCATTATTTGCAGTGGTTTGGGGAGAATATCATTATTTACAGTGGTCCCTAGGTAGTATATCATTTCTTACAGTGGTCCCTGGGTAGAGTATCAGGATCTACAACGGTCCATGGGTATTATCTCATCATTTACAGTGGTCCCGCGGTAGAATATCATTATTTACAGTGACCCCTGGGTAATGTATCCGTATCTACAATGGCCCCTGGGTATTATCTCATTATTTACTGAGGTCCCTGGGTAGAATATCATTATTTACTGTGGTCCCTGGGTAGTATCTCATTATTTACAATGGTCCCTGTGTGTTATATCAGTATCTACAATGGTCCCTGGGTATTATCTCATTATTTACTGTGATCCCTGGTTAGTATATCACGATTTACTGTGGTCCCAGGGTAGAATCTCATTATTTACTGTGGTCCCAGGGTAGTATCTCATTATTTACAATGGTCCCTGTGTGGTATAATACAATCTACAATGGTCCGTGGGTATTATCTCATTATTTACTGTGGTCCCTGGGTAGTATATCATTATTTACTGTGGTCCAAGAGTAGTATCTCATCATTTACAATGGTCGCTGAATGGTATATCAGTATCTACAATGGTCCCTGGGTATTATCTCATTATTTACTGTGGTCCCTGGGGAGAATTTCATTATTTACATTGGTCCCTGGGTAGTATATCATTATTTACAGTGGTCCCTGAGTAGTATATCAGTATCTAAAATGGCCCCTGAGTATTATCTCATTATTTACTGTGGTCCCTGGGTAGTACATCATTATTTACTGTGGTCCCAGGGTAGTATATCATTATTTACAGTGGTCCCTGAGTGGTATATCAGTATCTACAATGGTCCCTGGGCATTATTTCATTACTTACAGTGGTCCCTGGGTAGTATCTCATTATTTACAGTGGTCTCTGGGGAGTATATTCTTATCTACAATGGTCCCTGGGTATTATCTCATTATTTGCAGTGGTTTGGGGAGAATATCATTATTTACAGTGGTCCCTCGGTAGTATATCATTATTTACAGTGGTCCCTGGGTAGAGTATCAGGATCTACAATGGTCCCTGGGTAATATATCATTACTTACAGTGGTCCCTGGGTATAATCTCATTATTTGCTGTGGTTTGGGTAGAGTATCAGGATCTACAATGGTCCCTGGGTAATATATCATTATTTACAGTGGTCCCTGGGTATTATCTCATTATTTACTGTGGTCCCTGGGTAGTGTATCATTATTTACAGTGGTCCCTGGGTATTATCTCATTATTTACTGTGGTCCCTGTGGAGAATATCATTATTTACTGTGGTCTCTGGGTATTATCTCATTATTTACTGTGGTCCCTTGGAGAATATCATTATTTACAGTAGTCTCTTGGTAGTATATACGTATCTACAATGGCCCCTGGGAAGTATCTCATTATTTACTGTGGTCCCTGGGTAGTATATCATTATTTACTGTGGTCCCTGGGTAGTATATCATTATTTACAGTGGTCCCTGGGTATTATCTCATTATTTACTGTGGTCCCTGTGGAGAATATTATTATTTACAGTGGTCTCTGGGTAGTATATCATTATTTACAGTGGTCCCTGGGTATTATCTCATTATTTACTGTGGTCCCTGGGTTGTATATCATTATTTACAGTGGTCCCTGGGTAGTATCCCATTATTTACTGTGGTCCCTGGGTAGTATCTCATTATTTACTGTGGTCCCTGGGTTGTATATCATTATTTACAGTGGACTCTGGATGGTGTATATTTAATTACAGTGTTCCCTTGGTAGTGTATCTTTATTTAGAGTTGTCACTGGATGGTATAACATTATTTACAGTGGTCCCAGAGTGGTATATCATTATTTACCGTGAACCCTGGGTAGTATATCAGTAACTACAATGGTCCCTGGGTAGTATATCATTATTTACACTGGTCACTGGGTAGTATATCATTATTTATACTGGTTACTGGGTAGTGTATCATTATTTATTGTGGTCCCTGTGGAGATTATGATTATTTACAGTGGTCCCAGGGTAGTATATCATTATTTAGCGTGATCCCTGGGTAGTATCTCATTATTTACAATGGATTCTGGATGTTGTATCTTTAATTACAGTGGTCCCTCGGTAGTATATTTTTATTTAGATTTGTCACTGGATAGTATATCATTATTTACAGTGCTCCCAAGGTAGTATATAATTATTTATTGCGGTCCCTGTGAAGAATATGATTATTTACAGTGGTCCCAGGGTAGTATATCATTATTTACAGTGGCCGTGGGTAGTATATCATTATTTACTGTGGTGCCTGGGTAGAATATCATTATTTAAAGTGGTCCCAGGGTAGTATATCATTATTTATAGTGGTCAACCGGGACCTGGGATTCATGTCACATTACATTCATCCCCCACCATCTGGCCTGCGAAATCCCACCAACTGTCCTGGCTTGATGCAATTCACACCTCTTTAACCTGGGGTTACCCCATCTCTGGATCTGTAAAGATTTAATCACCTGCTAATGGTCGCATTCCAAGCATTGTTTGGCATCTTTGAATTTGTCTATATATGTGTTTCTGGAACATACCTCTTCATTCACCTGAGGAAGCAGCAGCGCTCCGAAAGCTAGTGACATTGAAACAAACCTGTTGGACTTTAACCTGGTGTTGTAAGACTTCGTATTATTTACAGTGGCCGTGGGTAGTATATCATTATTTACAGTTGCCATGGGTAGTATATCATTATTTACAGTGGTCCCTTGATAGTGGATGATTATTTCCAATGGTCCCGATGTAGTATATCATTATTTACAGTTATCCCTGGGTAGAATATCATTATTTATAGTGGACCCTATGTCGAATATCATTATCTACACTGGTCCCTGGGCCGTTTGTTATTAATTACAGTGGTCCTTGGGTAGTATATGAATATTTACAGTTGTCCCTGGGTAGAATATCATTATTTACAGTTGTCCCTGGGTAGTACCTCATTATTTACAGTGGTCCCTGGGTAGTATATCAACATTTACAGTGGTCCCTGGGAAGAATATCATTATTTACAGTGGTCCCTGGGTAGTATTTCATTATTTACAGTGGTCCCTGGGTAGAATATCATTATTTACAGTGGTCCCTGGGTAGAATATCATTAATTACAGTGGTCCCTGTGTAGTATTTCATTATGTACAGTGGTCCCTGGGTAGAATGTCATTATTTACAGTTGTCCCTGGGTAGAATATCATTATTTACAGTGTTCCCTGGGTAGTATATCAATATTTACAGTGGTCCCTGAGCAGTATATCATTATTTACAGTTGTCCCTGGGTAGGATATCATTATTTACAGTTGTCCCTGGATAGTATATCTTTATTTACTGTGGTCCCTGGGTAGTATATCATTTTCTACAGTGGTCCCTGCGTAGTATATCGTTATTTACAGTGGTCCCAGGGTGGTATATCATGATTTACAGTGGAACCTGGACAGTATGTCATCAATTATAGTGTGCACTGTGCAGTACATCTTTATTCACAGTGGTCCATTGGCAGTATATCATTATTTACAGTGGTCACTGGGCAATATATCATTAAGCAGAGTGGTCCCTGGGTATTATCTCATTATTTACTGTGGTCCCTGTGGAGAATATCATTATTTACAGCGGTCTCTGGGTAGTATATCCGTATCTACAATGGTCCCTGGGTAGTATCTCATTATTTACTGTGGTCCCTGGGTAGTATCTCATTATTTACTGTGGTCCCTGTGGAGAATATCATTATTTACAGTGGTCTCTGGGTATTATCCCATTATTTACTGTGGTCCCTGTGGAGAATGTAATTGTTTTCGGTGGTCTCTGGGTAGTATATACGTATCAACAATGGTCCCTGGGAAGTATCTCATTATTTACTGTGGTCCCTGGGTAGTATATCATTATTTACTGTGGTCCCTGGGTAGTATATCATTTTTTTACTGTGGTCCCTGGGTATTATCTCATTATTTACTGTGGTCCCTGTGGAGAATATCATTATTTACAGTGGTCTCTGGGTAGTATATCCGTATCTACAATGGTCCCTGGGTAGTATCTCATTATTTACTGTGGTCCCTGGGTTGTATATCATTATTTACAGTGGTCCCTGGGTAGAATATCATTACTTACAGTGGTCCCTGGGTAGTACGTCATTATTTACAGTGCTCCCAGGGTAGTATATTATTATTTTTTGTGGTCCCTGTGAAGAATATGATTATTTACAGTGGTCCCAGGGTATTATATCATTATTTACAGTGGCCGTGGGTAGTATATCATTATTTACAGTGGTCCCAGGGCAGTATATCATTATTTACAGTGGCCGTGGGTAGTATATCATTATTTACAGTTGCCATGGGTAGTATATCATTATTTACAGTGGTCCCTTGATAGTGGATGATTATTTCCAATGGTCCCGACGTAGTATATCATTATTTACAGTTGTCCCTGGGGAGAATATCATGATTTGCAGTGCTCTCTGATTAGAATATTATTATTTGCAGTGGTCCCTGGGTAGAAGATCATTATTTATAGTGGACCATAGGTCGAATATCATTATCTATACTGGTCCTTGGGCCGTTTGTTATTATTTACAGTGGTCCTTGGGTAGTATATAAACATTTACAGTGGTCCCTGGGTAGAATATCATTATTTACAGTGGTCCCTGGGTAATATCTCATTATTTACAGTTGTCTCTGGGCGGTATATCATTATTTACAGTGGTCCCTGGTTAGAATATCATTATTTACAGTGGTCCCTGGTTAGAATATCATTATTTGCAGTGGCCACTGGATAGTATTTCATTAGTTACAGTGGTCCCTGGGCAGTATATCATTATTTACAGTGGTCCTTGGATAGTGCATCATTATTTACAGTGGTCCCAGGGTAGATTATTATCATTTGCAGTGGTCCTTTGGTAGTACAGCATTTTTTACACGGGTCCCTGAGTAGTATCTCATTCTTTACAGTGGTCCCTGGGTAGTATATCAACATTTACAGTGGTCCCTGGGAAGAATATCATTATTTACAGTGGTCCCTGGGTAGTATTTCATTATTTACAGTGGTCCCTGGGTAGAATATCATTATTTACAGTGGTCCCTGGGTAGAATATCATTAATTACAGTGGTCCCTGTGTAGTATTTCATTATGTACAGTGGTCCCTGGGTAGAATGTCATTATTTACAGTTGTCCCTGGGTAGAATATCATTATTTACAGTGTTCCCTGGGTAGTATATCAATATTTACAGTGGTCCCTGAGCAGTATATCATTATTTACAGTTGTCCCTGGGTAGGATATCATTATTTACAGTTGTCCCTGGATAGTATATCTTTATTTACTGTGGTCCCTGGGTAGTATATCATTTTCTACAGTGGTCCCTGCGTAGTATATCGTTATTTACAGTGGTCCCAGGGTGGTATATCATGATTTACAGTGGAACCTGGACAGTATGTCATCAATTATAGTGTGCACTGTGCAGTACATCTTTATTCACAGTGGTCCATTGGCAGTATATCATTATTTACAGTGGTCACTGGGCAATATATCATTAAGCAGAGTGGTCCCTGGGTATTATCTCATTATTTACTGTGGTCCCTGTGGAGAATATCATTATTTACAGCGGTCTCTGGGTAGTATATCCGTATCTACAATGGTCCCTGGGTAGTATCTCATTATTTACTGTGGTCCCTGGGTAGTATCTCATTATTTACTGTGGTCCCTGTGGAGAATATCATTATTTACAGTGGTCTCTGGGTATAATCCCATTATTTACTGTGGTCCCTGTGGAGAATGTAATTGTTTTCGGTGGTCTCTGGGTAGTATATACGTATCAACAATGGTCCCTGGGAAGTATCTCATTATTTACTGTGGTCCCTGGGTAGTATATCATTATTTACTGTGGTCCCTGGGTAGTATATCATTTTTTTACTGTGGTCCCTGGGTATTATCTCATTATTTACTGTGGTCCCTGTGGAGAATATCATTATTTACAGTGGTCTCTGGGTAGTATATCCGTATCTACAATGGTCCCTGGGTAGTATCTCATTATTTACTGTGGTCCCTGGGTTGTATATCATTATTTACAGTGGTCCCTGGGTAGAATATCATTACTTACAGTGGTCCCTGGGTAGTACGTCATTATTTACAGTGCTCCCAGGGTAGTATATTATTATTTTTTGTGGTCCCTGTGAAGAATATGATTATTTACAGTGGTCCCAGGGTATTATATCATTATTTACAGTGGCCGTGGGTAGTATATCATTATTTACAGTGGTCCCAGGGCAGTATATCATTATTTACAGTGGCCGTGGGTAGTATATCATTATTTACAGTTGCCATGGGTAGTATATCATTATTTACAGTGGTCCCTTGATAGTGGATGATTATTTCCAATGGTCCCGATGTAGTATATCATTATTTACAGTTGTCCCTGGGGAGAATATCATGATTTGCAGTGCTCTCTGATTAGAATATTATTATTTGCAGTGGTCCCTGGGTAGAAGATCATTATTTATAGTGGACCATAGGTCGAATATCATTATCTATACTGGTCCTTGGGCCGTTTGTTATTATTTACAGTGGTCCTTGGGTAGTATATGAACATTTACAGTGGTCCCTGGGTAGAATATCATTATTTACAGTGGTCCCTGGGTAATATCTCATTATTTACAGTTGTCTCTGGGCGGTATATCATTATTTACAGTGGTCCCTGGTTAGAATATCATTATTTACAGTGGTCCCTGGTTAGAATATCATTATTTGCAGTGGCCACTGGATAGTATTTCATTAGTTACAGTGGTCCCTGGGCAGTATATCATTATTTACAGTGGTCCTTGGATAGTGCATCATTATTTACAGTGGTCCCAGGGTAGATTATTATCATTTGCAGTGGTCCTTTGGTAGTACAGCATTTTTTACACGGGTCCCTGAGTAGTATCTCATTCTTTACAGTTGTCCCTGGGAAGCATATCGTTATTTACAGTGGTCCCTGTGTAGTATATCATTATGCACAGCGGTCCCTGGGTTGAATAACATTATATACAGTGGTCCCTGGTTAGTAAATCATTATTTACAGTCGTCCCTGGATAGTATACCATTATTTACAGTGGCCTTGGGTAGGTATCATTATTTACAGTGGTCACTGGATAGTAATTCATTATTTACAGTGGTCCCTGGGTAGAATATCATTATTTACAGTGGTCCCTGGATAGTATATCATTATTAGCAGTGGTCCCTGGTTAGAATATCATTAATTACTGTGGTCCCTGGGTAGTATCTCATTATTTAAAATGGTCCCTGGGGAGAATAGCATTAGTTACAGTGGTCTCTGGGTAGCATATCATTATCTACAATGGTCCCTGGGTATTATCTCATCATTTACAGTGGTCCCCGGGTAGAATATCATTATTTACAGTGACCCCTGGGTAGTATATCCGTATCTACAATGGCCCCTGGGTATTATCTCATTATTTACTGAGGTCCCTGGGTATAATATCATTATTTACTGTGGTCCCTGGGTAGTATCTCATTATGTACAATGGTCCCTGTGTGTTATATCAGTATCTACAATGGTCCCTGTGTGTTATATCAGTAACTACAATGGTCCCTGGGTATTATCTCATTATTTACTGTGGTCCCTGGGGAGAATATCATTATTTACATTGGTCTCTGGGTAGTATATCATTATTTACAGTGGTCCCTGGGTAGTATACCATTATTTACAGTGGTCCCTGAGTGGTATATCAGTATCTACAATGGCCCCTGAGTATTATCTCATTATTTACTGTGGTCCCTGGGTAGTACATCATTATTTACTGTGGTCCCAGGGTAGTATATCATTATTTACAGTGGTCCCTGAGTGGTATATCAGTATCTACAATGGTCCCTGGGCATTATCTCATTACTTACTGTGGACCCTGGGTAGTATCTCATTATTTACAGTGGTCTCTGGGGAGTATATTCTGATCTACAATGGTCCCTGGGTATTATCTCATTATTTGCAGTGCTTTGGGGAGAATATCATTATTTACAGTGGTCCCTAGGTAGTATATCATTATTTACAGTGGTCCCTGGGTAGAGTATCAGGATCTACAATGGTCCCTGGGTAATATATCATTACTTACAGTGGTCCCTGGGTATAATCTCATTATTTGCTGTGGTTTGGGTAGAGTATCAGGATCTACAATGGTCCCTGGGTAATATATCATTATTTACAGTGGTCCCTGGGTATTATCTCATTAATTACTGTGGTCCCTGGGTAGTATATCATTATTTACAGTGGTCCCTGGGTATTATCTCATTATTTACTGTGGTCCCTGTGGAGAATATCATTATTCACTGTGGTCTCTGGGTAGTATATCATTATTTACAGTGGTCCCTGGGTATTATCTCATTATTTGCTGTGGTTTGGGTAGAGTATCAGGATCTACAATGGTCCCTGGGTAATATATCATTATTTACAGTGGTCCCTGGGTATTATCTCATTAATTACTGTGGTCCCTGGGTAGTATATCATTATTTACAGTGGTCCCTGGGTATTATCTCATTATTTACTGTGGTCCCTGTGGAGAATATCATTATTCACTGTGGTCTCTGGGTAGTATATCATTATTTACAGTGGTCCCTGGGTATTATCTCATTATTTACTGTGGTCCCTGCGGAGAATATCATTATTTACAGTGGTCTCTGGGTATTATCTCATTATTTACTGTGGTCCCTTGGAGAATATCATTATTTACACTGGTCTCTGGGTAGTATATACGTATCTACAATGGTCCCTGGGAAGTATCTCATTATTTACTGTGGTCCCTGGGTAGTATATCATTATTTACTGTGGTCCCTGGGTTGTATATCATTATTTACAGTGGTCCCTGGGTATTATCTCTTTATTTACTGTGGTCCCTGTGGAGAATATTATTATTTACATTGGTCTCTGGGTAGTTTATCCGTATCTACAATGGTCCCTGGGTAGTATCTCAATATTTACTGTGGTCCCTGGCTTGTATATCATTATTTACATTGGTCTCTGGGTAGTATATCATTATTTACAGTGGTCCCTGGGTAGTATATCATTACTTACAGTGGTCCCTGGGTATAATCTCATTATTTGCTGTGGTTTGGGTAGAGTATCAGGATCTACAATGGTCCCTGGGTAATATATCATTATTTACAGTGGTCCCTGGGTATTATCTCATTATTTTCTGTGGTCCCTGGGTAGTATATCATTATTTACAGTGGTCCCTGGGTATTATCTCATTATTTACTGTGGTCCCTGTGGAGAATATCATTATTCACTGTGGTCTCTGGGTAGTATATCATTATTTAAAGTGGTCCCTGGGTATTATCTCATTATTTACTGTGGTCCCTGTGGAGAATATCATTATTTACTGTGGTCTCTGGGTAGTATATCCGTATCTACAATGGTCCCTGGGTAGTATCTCATTATTTACTGTGGTCCCTGCGGAGAATATCATTATTTACAGTGGTCTCTGGGTATTATCTCATTATTTACTGTGGTCCCTTGGAGAATATCATTATTTACACTGGTCTCTGGGTAGTATATACGTATCTACAATGGTCCCTGGGAAGTATCTCATTATTTACTGTGGTCCCTGGGTAGTATATCATTATTTACTGTGGTCCCTGGGTAGTATATCATTATTTACATTGGTCCCTGGGTATTATCTCTTTATTTACTGTGGTCCCTGTGGAGAATATTATTATTTACATTGGTCTCTGGGTAGTTTATCCGTATCTACAATGGTCCCTGGGTAATATATCATTACTTACAGTGGTCCCTGGGTAGTATCTCATTATTTACAGTGGACTCTGGATGGTGTATCTTTAATTACAGTGTTCCCTTGGAAGTGTATCTTTATTTAGAGTTGTCACTGGATGGTATAACATTATTTACAGTGGTCCCAGGGTGGTATATCATTATTTACCGTGAACCCTGGGTAGTATATCAGTAACTACAATGGTCCCTGGGTAGTATATCATTATTTACACTGGTCACTGGGTAGTATCTCATTATTTATACTGTTTACTGGGTAGTGTATCATTATTTATTGTGGTCCCTGTGGAGAATATGATTATTTACAGTTGTCCCAGGGTAGTATATCATTATTTAGCGTGATCCCTGGGTAGTATCTCATTATTTACAATGGATTCTGGATGTTGTATCTTTAATTACAGTGGTCCCTCGGTAGTATATTTTTATTTAGATTTGTCACTGGATAGTATATCATTATTTACAGTGCTCCCAGGGTAGTATATAATTATTTATTGTGGTCCCTGTGAAGAATATGATTATTTATAGTGGTCCCAGGGTAGTATATCATTATTTACAGTGGCCGTGGGTAGTATATCATTATTTACAGTGGTCCCTGGGTAGAATATCATTATTTAAAGTGGTCCCAGGGTAGTATATCATTATTTATAGTGGTCAACCGGGACCTGCGATTCATGTCACATTACATTCATCCCCCACCATCTGGCCTGCGAAATCCCACCAACTGTCCAGGCTTGATGCAATTCACACCTCTTTAACCTGGGGTTACCCCATCTCTGGATCTGTAAAGATTTAATCACCTGCTAATGGTGGCATTCCAAGCATTGTTTGGCATCTTTGAATTTGTCTATATATGTGTTTCTGGAACATACCTCTTCATTCACCTGAGGATGGAGCAGCGCTCCGAAAGCTAGTGACATTGAAACAAACCTGTTGGACTTTAACCTGGTGTTGTAAGACTTTGTATTATTTACAGTGGCCGTGGGTAGTATATCATTATTTACAGTTGCCATGGGTAGTATATCATTATTTACAGTGGTCCCTTGATAGTGGATGATTATTTCCAATGGTCCCGATGTAGTATATCATTATTTACAGTTATCCCTGGGTAGAATATCATTATTTGCAGTGCTCTCTGATTAGAATATTATTATTTGCAGTGGTCCCTGGGTAGAATATCATTATTTATAGTGGACCCTATGTCGAATATCATTATCTACACTGGTCCCTGGGCCGTTTGTTATTAATTACAGTGGTCCTTGGGTAGTATATGAATATTTACAGTTGTCCCTGGGTAGAATATCATTATTTACAGTTGTCCCTGGGTAGTACCTCATTATTTACAGTGGTCCCTGGGTAGTATATCAACATTTACAGTGGTCCCTGGGAAGAATATCATTATTTACAGTGGTCCCTGGGTAGTATTTCATTATTTACAGTGGTCCCTGGGTAGAATACCATTATTTACAGTGGTCCCTGGGTAGAATATCATTAATTACAGTGGTCCCTGTGCAGTATTTCATTATGTACAGTGGTCCCTGGGTAGAATGTCATTATTTACAGTTGTCCCTGGGTAGAATATCATTATTTACAGTGTTCCCTGGGTAGTATATCAATATTTACAGTGGTCCCTGAGCAGTATATCATTATTTACAGTTGTCCCTGGGTAGGATATCATTATTTACAGTTGTCCCTGGATAGTATATCTTTATTTACTGTGGTCCCTGGGTAGTATATCATTTTCTACAGTGGTCCCTGCGTAGTATATCGTTATTTACAGTGGTCCCAGGGTGGTATATCATGATTTACAGTGGAACCTGGACAGTATGTCATCAATTATAGTGTGCACTGTGCAGTACATCTTTATTCACAGTGGTCCATTGGCAGTATATCATTATTTACAGTGGTCACTGGGCAATATATCATTAAGCAGAGTGGTCCCTGGGTATTATCTCATTATTTACTGTGGTCCCTGTGGAGAATATCATTATTTACAGCGGTCTCTGGGTAGTATATCCGTATCTACAATGGTCCCTGGGTAGTATCTCATTATTTACTGTGGTCCCTGGGTAGTATCTCATTATTTACTGTGGTCCCTGTGGAGAATATCATTATTTACAGTGGTCTCTGGGTATTATCCCATTATTTACTGTGGTCCCTGTGGAGAATGTAATTGTTTTCGGTGGTCTCTGGGTAGTATATACGTATCAACAATGGTCCCTGGGAAGTATCTCATTATTTACTGTGGTCCCTGGGTAGTATATCATTATTTACTGTGGTCCCTGGGTAGCATATCATTTTTTTACTGTGGTCCCTGGGTATTATCTCATTATTTACTGTGGTCCCTGTGGAGAATATCATTATTTACAGTGGTCTCTGGGTAGTATATCCGTATCAACAATGGTCCCTGGGTAGTATCTCATTATTTACTGTGGTCCCTGGGTTGTATATCATTATTTACAGTGGTCCCTGGGTAGAATATCATTACTTACAGTGGTCCCTGGGTAGTACGTCATTATTTACAGTGCTCCCAGGGTAGTATATTATTATTTTTTGTGGTCCCTGAGAAGAATATGATTATTTACAGTGGTCCCAGGGTAGTATATCATTATTTACAGTGGCCGTGGGTAGTATATCATTATGTACAGTGGTCCCAGGGCAGTATATCATTATTTACAGTGGCCGTGGGTAGTATATCATTATTTACAGTTGCCATGGGTAGTATATCATTATTTACAGTGGTCCCTTGATAGTGGATGATTATTTCCAATGGTCCCGATGTAGTATATCATTATTTACAGTTGTCCCTGGGGAGAATATCATGATTTGCAGTGCTCTCTGATTAGAATATTATTATTTGCAGTGGTCCCTGGGTAGAAGATCATTATTTATAGTGGACCATAGGTCGAATATCATTATCTATACTGGTCCCTGGGCCGTTTGTTATTATTTACAGTGGTCCTTGGGTAGTATATGAATATTTACAGTGGTCCCTGGGTAGAATATCATTATTTACAGTGGTCCCTGGGTAGTATCTCATTATTTACAGTTGTCTCTAGGCGGTATATCATTATTTACAGTGGTCCCTGGTTAGAATATCATTATTTACAGTGGTCCCTGGTTAGAATATCATTATTTGCAGTGGTCCCTGGGTAGAATATCATTATTTATAGTGGACCCTAGGTCGAATATCATTATCTACACTGGTCCCTGGGCCGTTTGTTATTATTTACAGTGGTCCTTGGGTAGTATATGAATATGTACAGTTGTCCCTGGGTAGAATATCATTATTTACAGTGGTCCCTGGGTAGTATCTCATTATTTGCAGTGGTCTCTGGGCGGTATTTCATTATTTACAGTGGTCCCTGGGTAGACTATCATTATTTACAGTGGTCCCTGGTTATTATATCATTATTTACAGTGGTCCCTGGTTAGTATATCAATATTTACAGTGGTTCCTGGGTAGAATATCATTACTTACAGTGGTCCCTGGGTAGTATATCAATATTTACAGTGGTCCCTGGGTAGAATATCATTATTTACAGTGGTCCCTGGGTATTATATCATTGTTTACAGTGGTCGCTGTGTAGAATATCAGTATTTACAGTGGTCCCTGGGTAATATATCATTATTTACATTGGTTCCTGGGGAATGTCTCATTATTTACAGTGGACCCTGGCTGGAATATCATTATTTACAGTGGTCCCTGGGCGGAATATCATTATTTACAGTGGTCCCTGGGTAGAATATCATTATTTACAGTGGTCCCTTGGCAATATATCATTATTTACAGTGGTCCCTGGTTAGAATATCATTATTTACACTGGCTCCTGGGATATTAATTATTATTTACTGTGGTACTTGGATAGTATATCAATATTTACAGTGGACCCTGGGTAGAATATCATTATTTACAATATACCCTGGGTAGTACATCACTATTTACCGTGATACCTGGGTAGTATATCATTATTTACAGTGGTCCCTGAGTAGTATACTATTATTTACATTGGCTGTGGGCAGTTATCATCATTTACAGTGGTCCCTGGATAGTATTTCATTATTTACAGTGGCGCCAGGGCAGCATATCATTATTTTCAGTGGACCGTGGGCAGTATATCTTTATTTATAGTGTTCCCTGGGGAGTATATCATTACTTACAGTGGACCATGGGTATCATGTCCAATATACAGTCGTCCCTGCGTTGTATATCATTATTTTCAGTGGGCCCCTGGTAGTATTTTATCATTTACAGTGGTCCCTGAGCAGTATATCATTATTTACAGTTGTCCCTGGGTAGGATATCATTATTTCCAGTTGTCCCTGGATAGTATTTCTTTATTTACTGTAGCCCCTGGATATATATCATTTTCAACAGTGGTCCCTGCGTAGTATATCGTTATTTACAGTGGTCCCAGGGAGGTATATCATGATTTACAGTGGACCCTGGACAGTATGTCATCAATTATAGTGTGCACTGTGCAGTACATCTTTATTCACAGTGGTCCATGGGCAGTATATCATTATTTACAGTGGTCACTGGGCAATGTATCATTAAGCACAGTGGTCCCTGGGCAGTATACCATTGTTTACAGTGGTCCCTGTGCAGTATATCATTATTTACAGTGGTCCCTGGGCAATATATCATTAATCACAGTGGGCTCTGGGTAGTATATCATCATTGACCGCGGTTCCTGGGAAGTATATCATTATTTACAGTTGTCCCTGGGTAGTATGTCATTATTTACGCAGGTCACTGGGTAGTATATCATCCTTTACAGTGGTCCCTGGATTGCATATCATTATTTACAGTTGTCACTTTGTGATATATAATTATTTGCAGTGGTCTCTGGACGGTATATCATTATTTATAGTGGTCCCTGGGTAACATACCATTATTTACAGTGGACCCAGTGTAGTGTAGTATTATCTACAGTGGTCCCAGAGTGATACATCATGATTTACAGTGGTCCCTGGATAGTATTTCATTGCTGACAGTGGTCCCTCGGCAGTATATCATTATTTACAGTGGTCCCTTGATAGTGGATGATTATTTACAATGGTCCCTATGTAGTATATCATTATTTGCTGTGGTCCCTGGGTAGTATATCATTATTTACAGTGGTCCCTGGGTAGTATATCATCATTTACAGTAGTGCCTGGGGAGTATATCATCTTTTAAAGTGGACTCTGGGCAGTAAGTATTTATTTCCAGTTGTCCCTGGGCATTATATCTTTATTTACAGTGGTCCCTGAGTAGTATAACATTATTTATAGTAGTCCCTGGTGAGTATATAATTATTTACAGTGGTCCCTGGGCAGTCTGTCATTATTTACAGTGGTCCCTGTGTATAATATCATTCTTTACAGTGGTCCCTCGGTAGTATATCATTATTTACAGTGGTCACTGGGTAGACTATCATTGTTTACAGTGGTCCTTGGGTCGTATATCATTAATTACAGTGGTTCCTTGGTAGAATATCATTAGTTACAGCGTTCCATGGGCACTTCACCATTATTAATAGTTGTCCATCGGTCGTATATTATTTTCTGCAGTGGTCCCTGGGTAGTAAATCATTATTTACTGTAGTCCCTGGTTGAATATCAGCATTTAGAGTGGTCCCTGGTCAGAATGTCATTATTTACAGATGTGTCTGAGTAGTACATTATTATTTGCATTTGAACCTGGGTAGAATATCATTATTTACAGTGGTCCCTGGGCAGTATATCATTATTTTCAGTGGTCTCTGTGCAGTATATCATTATTTACACTGGTCCCGGTGTAGAATATCATTATTTACAGTTGTCCCTGAGTAAAATATCATTATTTAAATTGGCCCCTGTGCTGTATATCATTATTTTTAGTGTTCCCTGCATCGTTTAACATTATTTCCAGTGGTTTCTGGGCAACGTATCATTATTTACAGTGGTCCCAGGGTAGTATATAATTTTTTTTCAGTGCGCCTGTGCAGTATATCATTATTTACATTCGTACCTGGGTAGTATATCATTATCTACAGTGGTCCCTGGGTAGTATATCATTCTTTACAGTGGTCACTGGGTAGTAAATACTTATTTACAGTGTCCCCTGTGTAGTATGTCTTTATGTACAGTGGTTCCTTAGTAGTATATCATTCATTACAGTCGTACCTGGATAGTATATCATTATCTACAGTGGTCCCTGAGTAGTCTATCATTATTTACATTCGTACCTGGATAGTATATCATTATCTACAGTGGTCCCTGGGTAGTATATCATTCTTTACAGTGGTCCCTGGGTAGTATATCATTATTTACAGTGGTCCCTGGGTAGTATATCATTATTTTCAGTGGTCCCTGGGTAGTATACCATTATTTACAGTGGTCCCTGGGGTGTATAATCATTATTTACAGTGGTCCCTGGGTAGTATATCATCATTTACAGTAGTGCCTGGGGAGTATATCATCATTTACAGTGGACCCTGGGCAGTAAGTCCCTGGGCAGTATATCTTTATTTACCGTGGTCCCTGAGTAGTATAACATTATTTATAGTAGTCCCTAGGTAGTATATCATTATTTACAGTGGTCCCTGGGTAGTATATCATTATTTACAGTGATCCCTGGGTAGTATATCATTATTTACAGTGGTCCCTGGGTAGTATATGATCATTTACAGTAGTGCCTGGGGAGTATATCATCTTTTAAAGTGGACCCTGGGCAGTAAGTCTTTATTTACAGTGGTCCCTGGGCAGTATATCTGTATTTACAGTAGTCCCTGAGTAGTATAACATTATTTATAGTAGTCCCTGGTGAGTATATAATTATTTACAGTGGTCCCTGGGCAGTCTGTCATTATTTACAGTGGTCCCTGTGTATAATATCATTCTTTACAGTGGTCCCTCGGTAGTATATCATTATTTACAGTGGCCACTGGGTAGACTATCATTGTTTACAGTGGTCCTTGGGTCGTATATCATTATTTATAGTGGTTCCTTGGTAGAATATCATTAGTTACAGCGTTCCATGGGCACTTCACCATTATTAATAGTTGTCCATCGGTAGTATATTATTTTCTGCAGTGGTTTCTGGGTAGTAAATCATTGTTTACTGTAGTCCCTGGTAGAATATCAGCATTTACAGTGGTTCCTGGTCAGAATGTCATTATTTACAGTTGTGCCTGGGTAGTACATTATTATTTGCATTTGACCCTGGGTAGAATATCATTATTTACAGTGGTCCCTGGGCAGTATATCATTATTTTCAGTGGTCTCTGTGCAGTATATCATTATTTACACTGGCCCCGGTGTAGAATATCATTATTTACAGTTGTCCCTGTGTAAAATATCATTATTTAAATTGTCCCCTGTGCTGTATATCATTATTTTTAGTGTTCCCTGCATCGTTTAACATTATTTCCAGTGGTTTCTGGGCAACGTATCATTATTTACAGTGGTCCCAGGGTAGTATATAATTTTTTTTCAGTGCGCCTGTGCAGTATATCACTGTTTGCCGTCGTCCCTGGGCGGAATATCTTTATTTACAGTGGTCCCTGAGTAGACTATCATTATTTACATTCGTACCTGGATAGTATATCATTATCTACAGTGGTCCCTGGGTAGTATATCATTCTTTACAGTGGTCACTGGGTAGTAAATACTTATTTACAGTGGTCCCTGGGTAGTATATCATTATTTACAGTGGTCCCTGGGGTGTATAATCATTATTTACAGTGGTCCCTGGGCAGTATATCATCATTTTCTGTGGTCTCTGTGCAGTATATCATTATTTACACTGGTCCCGGTGTAGAATATCATTATTTACAGTTGTCCCTGAGTAAAATATCATGATTTGAATAGGCCCCTGTGCTGTATATCATTATTTTTAGTGTTCCCTGCATCGTTTAACATTATTTCCAGTGGTTTCTGGGCAACGTATCATTATGTACAGTGGTCCCAGGGTAGTATATAATTGTTTTTCAGTGCGCCTGTGCAGTATATCACTGTTTGCAGTCGTCCCTGGGCAGAATATCTTTATTTACAGTGGTCCCTAAGTAGTCTATCATTATTTACATTCGTACCTGGATAGTATATCATTATCTACAGTGGTACCTGGGTAGTATATCATTCTTTACAGTGGTCACTGGGTAGTAAATACTTATTTACAGTGGTCCCTGGGTAGTATATCATTATTTACAGTGGTCCCTGGGTAGTATAGCATTATTTACAGTGGTCCCTGGGGTGTATAATCATTATTTACAGTGGTCCCTGGGTAGTATATCATCATTTACAGTAGTGCCTGGGGAGTATATCATCATTTACAGTGGACCCTGGGCAGTAAGTCCCTGGGCAGTATATCTTTATTTACAGTGGTCCCTGAGTAGTATAACATTATTTATAGTAGTCCCTAGGTAGTATATCATTATTTACAGTGGTCCCTGGGTAGTATATCATTATTTACAGTGGTCCCTGGGTAGGATATCATTATTTACAGTGGTCCCTGGGTAGTATATCATCATTTACAGTAGTGCCTGGGGAGTATATCATCTTTTAAAGTGGACCCTGGGCAGTAAGTCTTTATTTACAGTGGTCCCTGGGCAGTATATCTTTATTTACTGGTCCCTGAGTAGTATAACATTATTTATAGTAGTCCCTGGTGAGTATATAATAATTTACAGTGGTCCCTGGGGTCTGTCATTATTTACAGTGGTCCCTGTGTATAATATCATTCTTTACAGTGGTCCCTGGGCAGTATATCATTATTTTGAGTAGTCTATCATTATTTACATTCGTACCTGGGCAGTATATCATTATCTACAGTGGTCCCTGGGTAGTATATCATTCTTTACAGTGGTCACTGGGTAGTAAATACTTATTTACAGTGGCCCCTCTGTAGTATGTCTTTATGTACAGTGGTTCCTGGTGGTATATCATTCATTACAGTGGTCCCATGATAGTATATCATTATTTAAAGTGGTCCCTGGGTAGTATATCATTATTTACAGTGGTCCCTGGGTAGTATATCATTATTTACAGTGGTCCCTGGGGTGTATAATCATTATTTACAGTGGTCCCTGGGTAGTATATCATCATTTACAGTAGTGCCTGGGGAGTATATCATCATTTACAGTGGGCCCTGGGCAGTAAGTCCCTGGGCAGTATATCTTTATTTACAGTGGTCCCTGGGTAGTATATAATTATTTACAGTGGTCACTGGGTAGTATATCATTATCTACAGTGGTCCCTGGGTGGTATATAATTATTTACAGTGGTCCCTGGGTAGTATATCATCATTTACAGTAGTGCCTGGGGAGTATATCATCATTTACAGTGGGCCCTGGGCAGTAAGTCCCTGGGCAGTATATCTTTATTTACAGTGGTCCCTGGGTAGTATATAATTATTTACAGTGGTCACTGGGTAGTATATCATTATCTACAGTGGTCCCTGGGTGGTATATAATTATTTACAGAGGTCACTGGGTGGTATATAATTATTTACAGTGGTCACTGGGTAGTATATCTTTATTTACAATGGTCCCTGGGAGGGTACCTCTATTTACAGTGGTTCCTGGTAGTATAACATTCTTTACAGTGGTCACTGGGTAGTAAATAATTATTTACAGTGGCACCTGTGTAGTATGTCTTTATTTACAGTGGTCCCTGGGCAGTGTACCTTTATTTAAAGTGGTCCCTGGGTAGTATATCATTATTTACAGTGGTCCCTGTGTAGTATGTCTTTATTTACAGTGGTTCCTGGTAGTGTATCATTCATTACAGTGGTCCCATGATAGTATATCATTATTTACAGTGGTCCCTGGGTAGTTGATCATTATTTACAGCGGTCCCTGGGTAGTATTTTATTTTTACAGTGGTACCTAGGCAGTATGTCATAATTTACAGTGATCCCTGGGGTGTATAATCATTATTTACAGTGGTCCCTGGGTAGTATATCATCATTTACAGTAGTGCCTGGGGAGTATATCATCATTTACAGTGGACCCTGGGCAGTAAGTCCCTGGGCAGTATATCTTTATTTACAGTGGTCCCTGAGTAGTCTATCATTATTTACATTCGTCCCTGGGTAGTATATCATTATCTACAGTGGTCCCTGGGTGGTATATAATTATTTACAGTGGTCACTGGGTGGTATATAATTATTTACAGTGGTCACTGGGTAGTATATCTTTATTTACAATGGTCCCTGGGAGTGTACCTCTATTTACAGTGGTTCCTGGTAGTATAACATTCTTTACAGTGGTCACTGGGTAGTAAATAATTATTTACAGTGGCCCCTGTGTAGTATGTCTTTATTTACAGTGGTCCCTGGGCAGTGTACATTTATTTAAAGTGGTCCCTGGGTAGTATATCATTATTTACAGTGGTCCCTGTGTAGTATGTCTTTATTTACAGTGGTTCCTGGTAGTGTATCATTCATTACAGTGGTCCCATGATAGTATATCATTATTTACAGTGGTCCCTGGGTAGTTGATCATTATTTACAGCGGTCCCTGGGTAGTATTTTATTTTTACAGTGGTACCTGGGCAGTATGTCATAATTTACAGTGATCCCTGATCAGGATATCAGTGGTCCATGGGTAATATTTCATTATTTGCAGTTGTCTCTGGTTAGAATATCATTATTTACAGTGGACACTGTGTAGTATATCATTATTTACAGTGGTCCCTGGGTTGTATATCATTATCTACAATAGTCCCTGGATAGTATGACTTTATTTACAGTGGTTCCTCGTCAGTATACCTTTATTTACAGTGATCCCTGGTAGTATATCATTATTTTCTATGGTCTGTGATTAGAATATCATTATTTACAGTGGGCACTGTGCAGTATATCTTCTTTACAGTGGTTCCCGGGTTGTTTTTCATTATTTACAATGGTCTCTGGGTGGTATATCTTTATTTGCAGTGGTCCCTGGGTGGGATAACTTTATTTACAGTGGTCCCTGGGAAGTATATCATTATACTGTATCATTTCGTGGGCAGCACGGTATATTATTATATCATTTAGCACCACTATATCATTTAGTGTGCAGCACGGTAGCATAGTGGATAGATCAATTGTTTCACAGCTCCAGGGTCCCAGGTTCGATTCCGGCTTGGGTCACTGTCTGTGCGGAGTCTGCACATCCTCCCCGTGTGTGCGTGGGTTTCCTCCGAGTGCTCCGGTTTTTTCCCACAGTCCAAAGATGTGCAGTTTAGGTGAATTGGCCATCATAAATTGCATTAGTGTCCAAATTTGCCCTTAGTGTTGGGTGCGATTACTCGCTTATGGGGATAGGGTGGAGATGTGGACTTGGATAGGGTGCTCTTTCCAAGAGCCGGGCAGACTCGATGGGTCGAATGGCCTCCTTCTGCACTGTAAATTCTATGATCTATGATTTACTGTGGTCCCTGGGTAGAGTATCATGATTTACAGTGTTCACTCGGTGGTATATCATTATTAACAGTCGTCCCTCGGCAGTATATCTTTATTTACAGTGGTACCTAGGTAGTATATCATTATTTACAATTGTCCCTGGGTTGAATATCATTATCTACAGTTGTCCCTGGATAGTATATCTTAATTTGCCGTTGTCCATGGGTAGTATATAATTATTATATCACTATTTACAGTGGTCCCTGGACAGTGTATCATTATTTACAGTGGTCCCTAGGCAGTATTACCTTATTTACAGTGGTCTCTGTGCAGTATAACTTTATTTTTAGTGGTCCCTGGGTAGTATATCATTATTTACAGTGTGCCTTGGTAGTATATCATTATTTACAGTGTGCCCTGGGTAGTATGTCATTATTCACAGTGGTTGTGTGCAGTATATCATTATCTGCAGTGGTCCCTGGGTAGTATATCGTTATTTACAATAATCACTGGAAAGTATATCATTATCTGCAGTGGTCCCTGGGTAGTAGAATCATTATTTACAGTGGTCCTTGTATAGAAAGTCTTTAATTACAGTGGATCCTGGGCGGGATACCTTAATTTACAGTGGTCACTGAGTTGTATATCATTATTTACAGTGGCCACTGTGTAGTATATCATTATTTACAATAGTCCCTGTGCGGTATACTTTTATTTACAGTGGTCCCTGGGTGGTATTTCTTTATTTACAGTGGTCACTGGCTGGTATATCATTATTTACAGTGGTTCCTGAGTAGGTTATTATAATTTACAATGGTCCCTGGGTGGTATACCTTTATTTACAGTGGTCCCTGGGTGGTATTTATTTATTTACAGTGGTCCCTGGGTTATTTATAAATATTAACAGAGGTCCCGGCGTACAATATCATTATTTACAGTGGTCTCTGGGTAGAATATCATTATTTACTGTAGTCCCTGTGTAGAATATCATTGTTTACAGTGGTCACTGGGTGGAATATCAATATTTACAGTGGTCCCTGGTAGTCTATCATTATTTACAGTGGCTCTGTGCAGTATATCATTATTTACAGTTGCTCTGTGCAGTATGTCATTATTTTCAATGATCACTGGGTAGTATATCATCATCTGCAGTGGTCCCTGGGTAGTATATCATTGTTTCCAGTGGTCCTTGTGTTGAAAGTATTTATTTACTGCGGTTCCTGGGCGGTATTCCTTTATTTACAGTGGTCACTGGGTAGTATATCATTATTTACAGTGAACCCTGGGTAGTATATCACTATTTACAGTGGTCCCTGGGCAATATATCTGTATTTACAGATGATGTGGAGATGCCGGCGTTGGACTGGGGTGAGCGCAGTAAGAAGTCTTACAACACCAGGTTAAAGTCCAACAGGTTTGTTTCGATGTCACTAGCTTTCGGAGCGCTGCTCCTTCCTCAGGTGAATGAAGAGGTATGTTCCAGAAACACATATATAGACAATTTCAAAGATGCCAGACAATGCTTGGAATGCGAGCATGAGCAGGTGATTAAATCTTTACAGATCCAGAGATGGGGTAACCCCAGGTTAAAGGGGTGTGAAATGTGTCAAGCCAGGACAGTTGGTAGGATTTCGCAGGCCAGATGGTGGGGGGTGAATGTAATGCGACATGAATCCCAGGCCCCGGTTGAGGCCGCACTCATGTGTGCGGAACTTGGCTATAAGCTTCTGCTCGGAGATTCTGTGTTATCGCGTGTCCTGAAGACCGGCTTGGAGAACGCTTACCCGGAGATCAGATGCTGAATGCCCTTGACTGCTGAAGTGTTCCCCGACTGGAAGGGAACATTCCTGCCTGGTGATTGTTGCGCGATGTCCGTTCATTCGTTGTCGCAGCGTCTGCATGGTCTCGCCAATGTAACACGCTTCGGGACACCCCTCCCCCAGCAGCCGAGATCCCTCCCCCCTCCCCCAGCAGCCGCGGCCCCCCTCCACCTCGTCTAGCAACCGCGGTTCCCCTCCACCTCCCAGCAACAGTGGTCCCCCTCCCCCAGCAGCCGCGATCACTCCCCCTCCCCCAGCAGCCGCGACCCCCCTACCCCTCCTCTAGCAGCCGCAGACCCCCTCCCCCTCCTCTAGCAGCCGCGGACCCCCTCCTCCTCCCCCAGCAGCCACGGTCCCCCCCCCTCCCCCAGCAGCCGCGGCCCCCCTCCCCCAGCAGCCGCGGTCCCCCTCCCCTTCCCCCAGCAGTCGCGATCCCTCCCCATTCTCCAGCAGCCGCGGTCCCCCTCCCCCAGCAGCCGCGGTCCCCCTCCCCCTCCCCCAGCAGCCGCGGTCCCCCTCCCCCAGCAGCCGCGGTCCCCTCCCCCTCCCCCAGCAGCCACGGTCCCCCTCCCCAGCAGCCGCGGTCCCCCTCCCCAGCAGCCGCGGTCCCCCTCCCCCAGCAGCCGCGATCCCCCTCCCCCTCCCCCAGCAGCCGCGGTCTCCCTCCCACAGCAGCCGCGGTCCCCCTCCCCCAGCAGCATTGTCTCGGGTCGGACAGTTTGATGGTGCTGTTTATTTGATGTCTATATAATGTTTATTTGGATATGTTTTCCCTGAGACTGCCTGTCCTGCCCGCTCTTCCCGCGGGCAGGGTGAGGCAAAGCCCGCCGCTGGCATCGGCCTGGAGCTGGGACACAACAAAGCAGAAAAGACCAGAAGTGACTGATGGACAAAACAAAATGTGGGGAGTGCCCCAAACAGCGGGTGGATCACAACCCCAACAGAACAGGAAAAGAGACCAAACCTCATCCAATACCCGCCCAATGAAAGTGTGAGAATGGGGGTCGGTCCGGCAGCCCACCCCCTGCGGGGCCCAGCGAGCCCGAAAGCTTCGAGTGTGCCCGTGGGCAGCGCCTGCCCCCGCTCCAGGGACCCCCGGCCGCCACCGAGCCTTTCCCACGGCACCCACAGCCCGGCCCTCCGCCACCCAGCCCTTCCCACGGTACCCACAGCCCGGCCCTCCGCCACCCAGCCCTTCCCACGGCATCCACAGTCCGGCCCTCCGCCACCCAGCCCTTCCCACGGCACCTACAGCCCTCCGCCACCCAGCCCTTCCCACGGCACCCACAGCCTTGCCCTCCGCCAACCAGCCCTTCCCACGGCACCCACAGCCCGGCCCTCCGCCACCCAGCCCTTCCCACGGCACCCACAGCCCTCCGCCACCCAGCTCTTCCCACGGCACCCACAGCCCTCCCCACGCAGCCCTTCCCACGGCACCCACAGCCCGGCCCTCTGCCACCCAGCCCTTCCCACGGCACCCACAGCCCTCCGCCACCCAGCCCTTCCCACGGCACCCACAGCCCGGCCCTCCGCCACCCATCCCTTCCCACGGCATCCACAGCCCGGCCCTCCGCCACCCAGCCCTTCCCACGGCATCCACAGCCCGGCCCTCCGCCACCCAGCCCTTCCCACGGCACCCACAGCCCTCCGCCACCCAGCCCTTCCCACGGCACCCACATCCCGGCCCTCCGCCACCCAGCCCTTCCCACGGCACCCACAGCCCTCCGCCACCCAGCCCTTCCCACGGCCCCCACAGCCCTCCGCCACCCAGCCCTTCCCACGGCACCCACAGCCCGGCCCTCCGCCACACAGCTCTTCCCACGGCACCCACACCCCGGCCCTCCGCCACCCAGCCCTTCCCACGGCACCCACAGCCCTCCGCCACCCAGCCCTTCCCACGGCACCCACAGCCCTCCGCCACCCAGCCCTTCCCACGGCACCCACAGCCCTCCGCCACCCAGCCCTTCCCACGGCACCCACAGCCCTCCGCCACCCAGCCCTTCCCACGGCACCCACAGCCCTCCGCCACCCAGCCCTTCCCACGGCACCCACAGCCCTCCGCCACCCAGCCCTTCCCACGGCACCCACAGCCCTCCGCCACCCAGCCCTTCCCACGGCACCCACAGCCCTCCGCCACCCAGCCCTTCCCACGGCACCCACAGCCCTCCGCCACCCAGCCCTTCGCACGGCACCCACAGCCCTCCGCCACCCAGCCCTTCCCACGGCACCCACAGCCCGGCCCTCCGCCACCCAGCCCTTCCCACGGCACCCACAGCCCGGCCCTCCGCCACCCAGCCCTTCCCACGGCACCCACAGCCCGGCCCTCCGCCACACAGCCCTTCCCACGGCATCCACAGCCATGTGCGTTAGGAGACGCATCCGTGAACTCACGTCCTCGCCGCTGGACCCGGCCAGTTTCAGGTCCCGCAGTGCGCCCCTCTTCTCCCTGTTCACCAGCCCCAGGGGCCGGGCCTCATCGGGCAGAGCGGGACGTGACTCCAGATCGAGGTGTTCCCCTTCGTGTACCCCTGACAGACGGCACGCTTCTGGGCCTTGCCCACATCCCACCGTAGCCTCAAGGAGGGGAAGTCACCCCACTCCCTTCTCCAGCCGGCCCAGAACCGGCGGAACGAGTCCAGGAACCGCTCGTCCTCCAGCAGCAGGTTGTTAAAGTGCCAGTACGCGGACCGGGTCTGAGCGCGGGATGGGGCGAGACCCGCCGACACCAGGTGGTGATCCGAGCTCGGCACCTGCTCCATGGAGGCCGTCGGAACGCTGGGCAAGTACGTCTTGGAAATGTAAAGACGGTCGATGCTGGACGCTCTGAACTGGGCCCGCACAGAGGTGCACACCCGCAATTCAGGATGGAGAGTCCGCCAGACATCCACCAAGTCAAAGGACCTAACCAGGTCCCTCAACTTCACCACCGCCGCCGGGCCGCGCTGGACTTCACCACGGTCCTTGTCCTTGATGGTGCAATTAAAATCCCCTCCTAGGACGATGCACTCTGTTTTTGAAAACTCACCACTATTCTTAGAATTCCCCCTCGACCAAAAAGGGCCGAGATTCTAAATGGTGATCTGGATTCTCACTCCGGACTCCGATGCAAGCTTCAGTGGGTGCTATTCAGGTCAAACTATATTTTCAAGTTATCCCCCGGTATAACCCATACCTTCACCGAAGATTGCATCTACTTCCCACTTAGTAGCATCGATCCTGGGTCCCGCATTGCTAAGCAAGTAAAGTAGACTTTGGAATAACCACTATTTCAGGTTAAATTAAGTTATTTTATGATTATATTTTTTTCTTTTAAAAGCTGCAAATACTTTCTTTACAGAAAGGAAAAAGACCTTGCTTCTGGGTCCTTCTGGGTGGTTGAACGGACCTTCAGGCCCACCTTGACAATCAATCTTCTTTTTAAAGTCTGGTCTTCTTTAGATGTAATCGCTGATGAGCTTGGTTGCTGTGTCCTGTCTTTCCCATGTGCCGAGCTGTGAGAGCTGACTCTGCTGGCTGTCTCTGAGCTGACTCTGAGCTGACTCTTTAAATTCTAGTCTTCCTGAGATGTATTAGCTGTTTTACCTGGGCTGCTATGCCTTGTCTTTCCCATGGCCGAGCTGACTGTAATCTGACTCTGAGCTGCTTGTTTCTTCTCTGCTTCTCTCCCTCCCTCTGAGTTCTGGTTCTGGTTCTGGTAGTTCCTGCCCTGGTCTCTGGGTTTATATATTTTTCTCACAGTTATCTAGCTTTTATGACTATATCGTAAAGTAACTTATTTCACTTTGATTGTAAAAAGTATCTTTGATCTAAACCTTCTAATCCAACTAAGTATTCATTTTGACATAACTGTATCTCAGAGATCTGATTACATTGTTTCCTTTGTGATGATCAAAATGCTTTGGTTTCAAGAGGTGTTACTTTTAATTCCTGTCATTTCTGTGGTTTTATTTCCAATTGTGTCCTCAGCTCATAATTTTGACTTTGATTTTGGCTTTGAATTATGTTTCTCGTAGACTGATAGTCTCCAGTTTTCTTTAATTTACCTGATTTAGCAAATTTTCAAAACTAGAATTATCACCAAATTCAACTGAACCTCATCCTTTTTTCCAGCTGCTAACTATGACAGTTACTTTCAATGAAGGTGTGAGCCATTGTTTTTGGCTTCATTCAAAATCCTGTTTGTCTTGTTTGCTAAGCCTGCTTGAGCAAGGCTATCTGCATTTTACAATCCTCTCTTGGCAGCTGCTGTTAACCCTTTGTGGGATCTTTCCCTGTATCCTCTCATGTTTCTCCCGGACCAGATATTGCTAGACTCCAATGTTTCAAATGACACATCTTTCCATATTTTCAATAACACCCCGTATTGACATTTGAAACATATCTATATCATTTGATCAATTATCCCCCCATCTAATTGTACTGATGAACATTTATCCCCGACCTTTCTCATTTGTATGTACATGTTTTGTGATTTTAAATTGTGCATCGTAATCAATTTGTAAATGTATCCATATCACAGAGCAGTATCTTTTTTCGTTCTTTCCTCAAGTCCAATTACGGTGAACCATAGCCGTAGCCGCTCAGGAAGGTAACACAATAGCTATATCCGTGTTCCACTACCTCCAAAGCAGTTTACTTCCTTGGGGTAGCAGCACCGCAGAAGCTTCCTCATGTCCCTTAGAAACAGCACACAACTCAGTCCATCAGTAACCAAAAAGGCCATTTGTCCATCACTGGCTGTTTCGTGTCCATTTTTCTGTCAATCAAATTGCTTACCGTTTCTCATTGGAATGGTAAATTATGACATCATGTACACCCACTGATTCCCTCGCTTCATTAATTTAAAAGGTTCAATTGATCCTGCTTCTAACCCTGACTTCCCCACATTAATGTCTAATATTGTCCTGAACCATGTATGTCTGCCAGCCCCTGGTATACAGGAGAGAATATCATTCTGACAAACTTCCTTCAAATCCCTTTCGTCTGTTATCATTTCCCTTACAACATTTGTAATACAATATGCCGACAGTATTCGCAAAACCACATCGAACTGTCACTTTTTCCAAATAAATTCTCCCTATTGTTAAATACACAGTAAAAAAAAATAAAGTCTTATCTTAACACATTACTCATCACCTAACCACACAAATAGACCGTGTGTTACAACTTTACATAATTGCAACTGTTATCACAATTTCAATACGAAAAATGAAGTACAATATCGACACATCCCTTCGTGGCTTTGGAACCAATAGTCACTACATACTAAATATGGCGTGTTAACAACATCAATATTATTTGTGATGTTCTATGCAGTTAAATCAAGAAAGCACAGTAAACTACCACTATTCCCCCTCTATTAAAACATTCACACAGTTTCGAAATGCTGATCAAGTTCTCTAACAGCACACATACCCCCATTATCATACATACATAACAGTGCTAACAATTGACATGACATTTCTTCCTTAATAATGTTTACAGCCCGACAATGCAATATTGTTTGCTGCATTGGTAATAATTTTCCCCCCTTGGCATCAAGCTCCAAAAATTCTTAAACTCTTGTCATTTATCATATTGGGGTTCCTCGTCAGTCGCTGCTGTCTGCCGAGACCCTTAATAACTCCACCACATAGTACATACCCCATGGAGACCGCAGATCGTCCATCAGCTGATGTCCAGCTAGAGATGTCTGACCGGAGGGTTCACTGTTCAGTAATAATTTGAGATTTTGATGTGTTTCCAACCCGTAAAGTTTTCCTACGGGCTCTATCATTTAATTCCCTCAAATATGTAGGCGATTGTATCATTAGTCCCCCCCCCCCCCCCCCCCCCCCCCGCCAATCCTGTCTAAAACATTCCTTTCTGGAGTGCAGTTCTCTTCCTTCTTGTGAACTGGTTTGTCTGTTATTTACTTTTTCTATCTGAAAAATCAAATGAGCAGGTCAAGTGTGGAGAGGGCCCTATTCTTTAATTCGTACTTTCTATCTTCGTTTGAACACTCCCGAAGTGCCCTCTCCAGGACTTCCGGATTTCTTTTGCTACCATGTCTTTTGTCTCTTTTCTTTTCTTTTTTAACTCGATTTTTTTCCTTATCATTGATGTACATCACACAATGAAGGCCTGTTAAGTCTCCTCCTTCTGTCATTGCACCCCTGAGTGAGATTCGAAGAATCTCAAACTCCTCCCTTTTGCTCACTCTGATCCAATCTGTCGAAACCTTACCCTGATACATTCCTGATATTGCTACTGCATTTACTTCACTTACTTTATTTTGATTACGGCCGGATTTTTATGAAGGTAAGTTCCAAACATGACATTTTAACTTGATGATCTGTCCAATCAATGGTGCTAACGGGTTTTAATTCACTGTCTTCCCACCAATTGGGTCATGTGTGTCAATTGTGATATAATTTATTTTGCTCCAGACACCATGCTTCGCTAAGTCAACTGTATGTTTACCCAGATTCTGAAGAATATTGTCTTCACATTTTACAGCTTCACTGATTATTTTTCCTGCAGTTTTAGTTGGTCCTTGTCCCGGAGGGTGCAATTACAATCCCCTCCGAGGACTATGCACTCGCCCGCCGGGATGGTGCCGAGAAGAGTGGACACCTTTTGGAAGAAAGCCGCCTGCTGCGGTCCGGCCACGGGAGCGGATACATTTACAAAGTGAATCACCGCTGCCCCGAAACGGACCTTTAGGTGCAGCGGTCGGACTGGCACCGGCTCCTTGACCCCCCCCCAAGATCTCCGGCTGAAAATGTGGAGCCAACAAGATAGCCACCCCGCCCGAACGTGGGGCCAGGTGACTCATGAAGACTCCTCCTTGCCCCTCCAGGGTCCACTGAGCTTCGTCACCCGGATGGCCTGGGTTTCCTGCAGGAAGCACACCCCGTACTTTCCGTCCCGGAGGATAGACAAGAACTGAAGATGGTGGTGCGCGTCCCTGCTGCCGTTGATGTTGAGGCTGGCCATGGTTACCTCCATGTCATCAGCAATTGTTATCCATCACCTTTAGTGCTCAGAGTGGGGGTACCGCCCCCTCCACTCCCTCAGGAGTCCCACAAGGAACTGAGCAGCTTGGCGCTGCTCCTCCTGGTCTTGATCGAACTCCCGGGCCTCTCTGACATAGACCCGGGCGGAGCCAAGAGCAGCCCCAGATTTCTCCAGCTGTCCAGGGCCAGCCGCACACAGTCCGGGTGACCATGGTGCGTTCCCAGATATGTCCGGAGTTCCCCAGGGGGGACGAGGGGAGACTCGGTGCCGGGTGTGAGGGTGCCCTCTGCCTCGCTGCAGAGAGCGTCTAAATCCTCCGCCTCACCCGCCACCGAGCAGCCTTCCTCCTCCGAACGGTCACCTCCCGGGCTCGAGTCCCCCGCCACATGGAGTATGGCGGGCGGCACGGGCCCACCGGCTAACCCTTGGCCCGAGTCGACCCCACCCCCAGGATCGTCCTCAGGCAGGTCCTTCACAGGCTCCTCCCGCGGCTCAGGGCCCGTGGACGGCGCCTACACCCGTGCCGGCTACTCCGGGACCTCGGAGAGGCCCCCCCCGGAAACATGTCCGGGTTGAAAACAGGGCTCTCCGGCGTCGCCCACCCGGGTGTAGAGGGCGGGGAGCCTTCCCCGTCCTCCCCCATCCACGGCCCACAGTGGCACGATGAGCGGTCGCTGCTGCTGCCGGCCCCCGGCGATGGTGAAGAGGAGGCGTCCAGTGAGGAAACTTGCACCGGGCGGGACGGGACCCCAGGGGCTTCGACTCCGCTCGACCCCGGGTCCTCCTGCTCGGGGGGCGACAGCAGCTCGAGTGGCTCGGGGGCCTCGGAGGCCCCCCCGGCCTTGCTTCTCTTCATTGTGTGCCCCGGGCCAGGCGTCAGGGGGATGGGCACCAACACGGGAGACCCCCCCTCCTCGCCCGGGGATGGGGCAGCAAACCCCCCCTTGCCCGGGCAGGCGGCGCTTGCGTTGAGGGGGCGGCTCGGGATCGCCCTGCTGCATGGCCTCCATGGCGGGAGAGGCCCCGGCAGCATCCCCCTCCCCCTCCCGGCTCAGGTGGACACAAACCTGGCGGCGGAAGGAGTAGACATGGCGGAGGGAGGGGTCCCGCAGGCCGAGCGTCAGCGGCGCCGCCCCGGACCTGACCTCCCCCAGTAGGTTGGGATGGGGCAGGAGGAGCTCGGTGGGGAGGGAGGGTGGGACGTTTGATAGAACAACACGTTCTGCGGTGGCCTCCAGCGTCTCCACCGCCACGTGTGTCCCGCCCACCGTGAGCCCCCTTTCCAGGGCCCGGTGGGCCGCCTGCTCGGCCCGCAGGAAGAATCCGGCCTTGCCGTACATCCGCGAGGCGGCTACGATGGCCGAGGGGCCGGCAGCCACGCCCATCGCACGGGTGCCCGCCTCAATGGTCATGATAGGGTGGGCATAGCACTTCACTCCCTGCTGCCGCGTGAGCAGGCGGGAGGGCGAGGGCGCCGCGGGGGCAGCGGAGCGACGGGAGGCTGACGCCCCCACATAACGTCTTGTCCGCCCTGCCCCCGGCAGTGGAGGATGCCCCCGAGGTGCTGGCCAGAGGGTGGGAGGGCAGGAGGCTGTGCCTGGAGCCCTGGATGGTCCCACTCCCACCTCAGGCAGAGGGGTGGGAGGACAGGAGGCCGGGCCTGCAGCCCTGGATGGTCCCACTCCCACCTCAGGCAGAGGGGTGGGAGGACAGGAGGCCGGGCCTGCAGCTGTGGATGGTCCCACTCCCACCTCAGGCAGAGGGGTGGGAGGACAGGAGGCTGGGTCTGCAGCCCTGGATGGTCCCAGTCCCACCTCAGGCAGCGGGGTGGGAGGACAGGAGGCTGGGTCTGCAGCCCTGGATGGTCCCAGTCCCACCTCAGGCAGAGGGGTGGGAGGACAGGAGGCTGGGTCTGCAGCCCTGGATGGTCCCAGTCCCAACTCAGGCAGAGGGCTGGGAGGACAGGAGGCCGGGCCTGCAGCCCTGGATGGTCCCAGTCCCACCTCAGGCAGAGGGGTGGGAGGACAGGAGGCCGGGGCTGCAGCCCTGGATGGTCCCAGTCCCACCTCAGGCAGAGGGGTTGGAGAACAGGAGGCTGGGCCTGCAGCCCCAGGCGGCCCCACTCCCACCTCAGGAAGAGGGGTGATCAAACCGTGATCTTTATCAATGATGACAAGACAGAAACAGTGGAAGTTTAAACTGGACAGATATTTCACAGCTGGATTCACACAATACAGACAGCAATGTCTCGTAGATTGTGGAAGTGCCACAAATGTTGTCAAATGCAGGACGTGATGTCCCTCAATGTTTCAATCTTGCTGAGAAACTGTCAGCCCACAGGGACAACATTTCTGTTTAATAGGACTGATGGGCAAGTTAAAATAGTTCCGTTTCAAAGTTTAAAATAACCAGTCATTGCTCTGTGCAGCTTTCGGAATCTGTCAGTGGAATTTACTTCACACAGGCAAGTTTAACAAGTGTATGGGGAACTGATTAGAAGTTTTGATGGAGATAATGCTGCGTTATGGAAATGTGTGACATCTATTTAGGGTTGGGAAATGGATTGAGGATCAAAGGAAGCAGTTGATTTTTAACTACATTAGACTGAGAGCCTTGAAGATTCACAACTTCCATGTGCTGTGAGAAAGGATTGATTAACCAAGGCCTGTTATTCAAATACTTCAGACAAGTGAATAAGCTACAGGAACATTGAATATACAGACAGAGACAAGCAGACACCTGTAATCGGAGCTTAAACTTCACGTTTGAATGTGAAGGGCTGAAATAAACAAGAGACCACCCTGGGATTCGGTGCAATTTGAATTCTGCTTTTCCAAAAAATAAAAATAACTATCTGCAATGAAAAATTCCTTGGACAGGACAGAGGGATTTTGACTCTGTATTTAAGCCCAGACAGTATTTGGGTTGTGAGTGTTTGAAGGGCAGTGTAGATGAAGCTTTACTCTGAAACACTGGAATTTAGTTTAAGTGTGATTTAATCACATGCTTCAGAATAATAATTGATATTGTACATCTCGTGTGTGTCTCAGTGTCAGCTGTGAAACATGTACAGCACAATCTCATCCTGTTTCTGTGTCTCTCTCTCTCTGAAATTAGCTGGTCCATTTCCTAAATTACCACCTTTCAAAAGGGCTCCATTGCCAGTGAAGCAGTTTGTGATACCCAAAGGTTATGAAACGTGCTTTAGAAAAGTCTGTCCCCAAGCTGCTGTGAGGATGTTCAGAGTCAGTGTGTGACTTGGGTCACATACAGGCCAGATACACCTCTCCAAGTTAAAGGTGGAGAATCGATCTCGCTCCATTTGAAAGATGTATTGACCCAGTCTGTCTGAGTTTGAGTATCTGTGTTTCTGTACACGTGTGTGTGTGTTTGGCGTTTATGTGTGGCATTCTTTACGCGGCACTGGAAGTTACACGGTAGCACAGTGGTTAGCACTGCGGCCTCACAGCTCCAGAGCCCCAGGTTCGAATCCCGGCTTGGGTCGCAGTCTGTGCGGAGTCTGCACGTTCTCCCCTTGTCCGCGTGGGTTTCTCCCGGGTGCTCCGGTTTCCCCCCTGACGTCCCGAAGGACGTGCTGTTTGGTGAATTGGACATTATGTATTCTCCCTCAGTGTACCCGAACAGGCGCCAGGGTTTGGCGACTAGGGACTTTTCTCAGTAACTTCATTGCAGTCTGTGACTGTGTGTGTGCCTGTGTGTGTGTGTGTGTATCTGTGTGTGTGTGTGTGTGTCTGTGTGTGTGCCTGTGTGTGTGTGTATCTGTGTCTCAGTTTGACTTTGTTTAGTACTGATTGAAGATAATGAGATAGAAAGTTTGATAGAAAGTTTGGCAGCATTGTAGGTGTAAACAATAATGACAGAGACAGTGTGAACCCTGAAGAGAGCGCCATACCTGGGCCCACTCCCCTATCCCGTCGCTGTCACCCCACCTAACCTGAACATCTTTAGATACTGTGGGCAATTTGGATTGATCACCGCCAACCCACCTAACCTGCACGTCTTTGGACGGTGGGAGGAAACCGGAGCACCCGGAGGAAACCCACGCAGACACGGGGAGGACGTCCAGACTCCGCACAGACAGTGACCTAAGCCGGGAATCGAACCTGGGACCCTGTAGCAGTGAGGCAGCAGTGCTAACCACTGTTCAGTCCCGGCTCTGGGTCACTGTCCGTGTGGAGTTTGCACATTCTCCCGGTGTTTGCGTGGGTTTCACCCCCACAACCCAAAGATGTGCAGGGCAGGTGGATGGGCCGCGCAAAGTTGCCCCTGAATTGGAAAAACTGAACTGGGCTCTGAATTTATTGAAAAAATCTTTTTATTGCCATTTCCACAATTCTGTGCATTGCGGCTTGTTTACATTTCTCAGAGAGTGAAAAGGCTTTCTCTTACGTTTCTATCGTTACAAACTATTACCGTTCAGTTCGTCGTGTCTGCCCCCCCCCCCCCCAACCCCCATTTCCCTAACCCTTCCCCTCTCTCCCCCGCAGACCCTCCGTGATGCCCTTCTGGGCCGACCTGGTGTGTGACCCCCTGCTCCTTGTTTACCCCCTTACCCCCCCTTTCTTTTCTCCCTCCATCGGTTTCAGCCGTGTTCCTTCAGTGGATTGGGGGGGGGGTTCCCCCTCCCCATCTCTCTCGGTGGGGGAGGGGTCCCCCTCTCCATCTCTCTCGGTGGGGGGGGGCCCTCTTCATCTCTCTCGGTGGGGTGGGGGCTCCCCCCTCTCCAACCCTCTCGGTGGGGGGTCCCCCCTCTCCATCACTCTCGGTGGGGGGGGGGGTGTAACCCCCTCTCCATCTCTCTCATAGAACATTACGGCGCATTACAGGCCCTTCGGCCCTCGATGTTGCGCCGACCTGTGAAACCACTCTAAAGCCCATCTACACTATTCCCTTATCGCCCATATGTCTTTCCAATGACCATTTGAATGCCCTTAGTGTTGGCGAGTCCACTAATGTTGCAGCAGGGCATTCCACGCCCTTACTACTCTCTGAGTAAAGAACGCACCTGCCTTATATCTATCTCCCCTCAATTTAAAGCTATTTCCCCTCGTGCTAGACTCACCATCCGAGGAAAAATGCTCTCACTGTCCACCCTATCCAATCCTCTGATCATCTTGTATGCCTCAATTAAGTCACCTCTTAACCTTCTTCTCTCTATCTAAAACAGCCTCAAGTCCCTCAGCCTTTCCTCATAAGATCTTCCCTCCATACCAGGCAACATTCTGGTAAATCTCCTCTGCACCCTTTCCAATGCTTCCACATCCTTTCTATAATGCGGCGACCAGAACTGTACGCAATTCTCCAAATGCGGCCGCACCAGAGTTTTGTACAGCTGCAACATGACCTCATGGCTCCGAAACTCAGACACTCTACCAATAAAAGCTAACACACCATACGCCTTCTTAACAACCCTCTCAACCTGAGTGGCAACTTTCAGGGATCTATGTATATGGACACCGAGATCTCTCTGCTCATCCACACTACCAAGAACCCTACCCTTAGCCCAGTACTCTGTCTTCCTGTTATTCCTTCCGAAATGAATCACCTCACACTTTTCTGCATTAAACTTCATTTGCCACCTCTCAGCCCAGCGCTGCAGCTTATCTATGTCCCTCTGTAACTTGTAACATCCTTCCGCACTGTCCACAACTCCACCGACTTTAGTGTCATCTGCAAAGTTACTCACCCATCCTTCTACGTCCTCCTCCAGGTCATTTATAAAAATGACAAACAGCAGTGGACCCAAAACAGTTCATTCCTAAATGAATCACCTCACACTTTTCTGCATTAATCTCCATTTGCCACCTCTCAGCCCAGCTCTGCAGCTTATGTATGTCCCTCTTGATGCACGATCAATTGCACAAAGACTAAAGTTGGGTACAACTGTAGCTTTATTACAGTCAGATGCGTGGCCTCCTGCTGCAGCTGGCGAAATGGCAGGGCACTGGAGGTCATGCATATTTATACAGTTCTCCCTGGGCGGAACCAGCCGGCAGGAGCTACCGGTGAACCTGTAGTGCAGGTCCTACCTTACATCTCCTATTACAGTGGTTCACCACACCTCTGTAACTTGTAACTTGCCACCTCTCAGCCCAGCGCTGCAGCTTAGCTATGTCCCTCTGTAACTTGTAACATCCTTCCGCACTGTCCACAACTCCACCGACTTTAGTGTCATCTGCAAATTTACTCACCCATCCTTCTACGCCCTCCTCCAGGTCATTTATAAAAATGACAAACAGCAGTGGACCCAAAACAGATCCTTGTGGTACACCACTAGTAACTGGACTCCAGTCTGAACACTTCCCATCAACGACCACCCTTTGTCTTCTTCCAGCTAGCCAATTTCTGATCCAAACTGCTAAATCTCCCTGAATCCCATGCTTCCGTATTTTCTGCAGTAGCCTACCGTGGGGAACCTTGTCAAACGCTTTACTGAAATCCATATACATCACATCAACTGCTTTACCCTCATCCACCTGTTTCTCACCTTCTCAAATAACTCTATAAGGTTTGTGAGGCACAACCGACCCTTCACGAAACCGTGTTGACTATCTCTAATCAAATTATTCCTTTCCAGATGATTATACACCCTATCTCTTATAAACCTTTCCAAGATTTTGCCCACAACAGAAGTTAGGCTCACTGGTCTATATTTACCGGGGTTGTCTCTACTCTCCTTCTTGAACAAGGAGACACCATTTGCTATCCTCCAGTCTTCTGGCACTATTCCTGTTGACAAAGATGACTTAAAGATCAAAGCCAAAGGCTCTGTAATCTCCTCCCTAGCTTCCCAGAGAATCCTAGGATAAATCGTATCCAGCCCAGGGGACTTATCAATTTTCACCCTTTCCAGAATAGTTAACACCTCCTCCTTATGAACCTCAAGCCCTTCTAGTATAGTAGCCTGAAGCTCAGTATTCTCCTCGTCAACATTGTCTTTTTGCTGTGTGAATAGTGATGAAAAATATTCATATAGCACCTCGCCTATCTCCTCGGACTCCAAGCACAACTTCCCACTACTGTCCTTGACTGGCCCTACTCTTACCCTAGTCATTCTTTTATTCCTGACATATCTATAGAAAGCTTTAGGGTTATCCTTGATCCTACCTTCCAAAGACTTCTCATGTCCCCTCTTGGCTCTTCTTAGCTCTCTCTTTAGGTCCTTCCTAGCTAACTTGTAACTCTCGAGCGCCCTTACTGAACCTTCATGTCTCATCTTTACATAAGCCTCCTTCCTTCTTCCTCTAGACAAGTGTTTCAACTGCCTTAGTAAATCACGGTTCCCTTGCTCGACCACTTCCTCCCAGCCTGACAGGTACATACTTATCAAGGACACGCAGTAGCTGTTCCTTGAACAAGCTCCACATTTCCATTGTGCCCATCCCCTGCAGTTTTCCTCTCCGTCTCGGTGGGGGTGGGGGGAAGGGTCCCCCCTCTCCATCTCTCTCGGTGGGTAGGGGTTCCCGCCTCTCCATCTCCCTCGGTGGGGGGGGGGGTCCCCCCTCTCCATCTCTCTCGGTGGGGATCCCCCCTCTCCATCTCTCTCAGTGGGGGGTCCCCCCTCTACATCTCTCTCGTTGGGGTGTGTCCACCCTCTCCATCTCTCTCGGTGGGGGCAGGGTTCCCCCCTCTCCATCTCTCTCGGTGGAGGGGGGGACCCCCCTCCATCTCTCTCGGCGGGGGGGGGGGGGGGGTTCCACCTCTCCATCTCTCTCGGTGGAGGGGGAGTTCCCCCCTCTCCATCTCTCTCGGTGGGTGGGGGTTTCCCGCCTCTCTATCTCTCTCGGTCGGGGGGTCCCCCCTCTCCATCTCTCTCGCTGGGGGAGTCCCCCCTCTCCATCTCTCTCGGTGGGGGGTCCCCTCTCTCCATCTCTCTCGGTCGGGGGGACCCCGTCTCCATCTCTCTCGGCGGGGGGGGGGGGGGTCCACCCTCTCCGTCTCCCTCGGTGGAGGGGGAGTTCTCCCCTCTCCATCTCTCTTGGTGGGGGCAGGGTTCACCCCTCTCCATCTCTCTTGGTGGGGGGACCCCCTCTCCATCTCTCTCGGTGGGGGGGAGGGGGTCCACCCTCTCCATCTCTCTCGGTGGAGGGGGAGTTCCCCCCTCTCCATCTCTCCCGGTGGGGGGGGGGTGGTTCCACCCTCTCCACCTCTCTCTCGGTGGGGGGGGGGTTCCCCCTTCTCCATCACGCTTTGTGGGGGGTCTCCTTCTCCATCTCTCTCCGTGGGGGGAGGGGGGTTCCACCCACTCCATCTCTCTCTGTGGGGGGGTCCCCCTTCTCCATCTCGCTCGGTGGGGGGGGGGGGTTCCCCTTCTCCATCTCTCTCGGTGGGGGGGTCCCCCTTCTCCATCTCTCTCGGTGGGGGGGGGGGTTCCCCTTCTCCATCCCTCTCGGTGTGGGGGGGTTCCCCTTCTCCATCTCTCTCTGTGGGGCGGGGGTCCCCCTTCTCCATCTCTCTCGGTGGGGGGGGGTTCCCCTTCTCCATCTCTCTCGGTGGGGGGGGGTTCCCCTTCTCCATCTCTCTCGGTGGGGGGGGGGGGAGGGTGTTCTCCCCTCTCCATCTCTCTCGGTCTCTGCGTCTCTCCGTCTCTCTCTGGGACTCTGCCAAAACAAAATCCACAATCTGCAGTCGACCATTTTATGTCAGTTCACCGGAGCCATTTTATGTTAGTTCACGGTGGCCATTTTGCATCAGTTCGCGATAGCCATTTTATGTCAGTTCACAATGGCCATTTTATGTCAGTTCACGGGAGCCATTTTATGTCAGTTCACAATAGCCATTTTATGTCAGTTAACAATGGACAGTTCATGTCAGTTCACGGGGGCCTTTTTAGGTCAGGTCGCAATGGCCATTTTAGATCAGTTCACGGTGGCCATTGTATGTCAGTTCACAATGGCCATTTTATGTCAGTTCACAATGGCCATTTTATGTCAGTTCACAATGGCCATTTTATGTCAGTTCACAATGGCCATTTTATGTCAGTTCACGGTGGCCATAGTATGTCAGTTCAGAATGGCCATTTTACGTCAGTTCACAATGGCCATTTTATGTCAGTTCACAATTGCCATTTTATGTCAGTTCACGGTGGCCATTGTATGTCAGTTCAGAATGGCCATTTTATGTCAATTTGCAATGGACAGTTTATGTCTGTTCACGGGGGCCATTTTATCTCAATTCACGGTGGCCATTTTATGTCAGCTCACGGTGGCCATTTTATGTCAGTTCACAATGGCCATTTTATGTCAGTTCACGGTGGCCATTTTCTGTCACTTCACAATGGCCATTTTATGTCAGTTCACGGGGCCCATTTTATGTCAGGTCGCAATGGCCATTTTATGTCAGTTCATAATGGACAGTTTGTGTCAGTTCACGGGGGCCATTTTATGTCAGTTCACAATGGACAGTTTATGTCAGTTCACGGGGGCCATTTTATGTCAGGTCGCAATGGCCATTTTATGTCAGTTCATAATGGACAGTTTATGTCAGTTCACGGGGGCCATTTTATGTCAGTTCACAATGGACAGTTTATGTCAGTTCACGGGGGCCATTTTATGTCAGGTCGCAATAACCATTTTATGTCAGTTCACAATGGAAAGTTTATGTCAGTTCACAATGGCCATTTTATGTCAGTTCACGGGGGCCATTTTATGTCAGGTCGCAATGGCCATTTTATGTCAGTTCACAATGGACAGTTTATGCCAGTGCTCCCCCACACAGCCAGCACTGTCAGTGCTTCCCCCACACTGCCAGCACTGTCAGTGCTCCCACACACACAGCAGCACTGTCAGTGCTACCCTACACAGCCAGCACTGTCCGTGCTCTCACCACACAGCCAGCACTGTCAGTGCTTCCCCCACACTGACAGCACTGTCAGTGCTCCCACACACACAGCCAGCACTGTCAGTGCTCCTCAACACAGACATCACTGTCAGTGCTCCCCCACACAGCCAGCACTGTCAGTGCCCCCCACACAGCCAGCACTGACTGTGCTCCTCCCACCCAGCCAGCACTGTCAGTGCTCTCACCACACAGCCAGCACTGTCAGTGCTCCCACAACACAGCCAGCACTGTCAGTGCTCCCCACACACTGCCAGCACTGCCAGTGCTCCCCCACACAGCCAGCACTGTCAGTGCTTCCCCACACAGCCAGCAATTCCAGTGCTCCCCCACACAGCCAGCAATGCCAGTGCTCCCCCACACAGCCAGCACTGTCAGTGCTTCCCCCACAGTGCCAGCACTGTCAGTGCTCCCACACACACAGCCAGCACTGTCAGTGCTACCCCACACAGCCAGCACTGTCAGTGCTCTCACCACACAGCCAGCACTGTCAGTGCTTCCCCCACACAGACAGCACTGTCAGTGCTCCCCAACACAGCCAGCACTGTCAGTGCTCCCACCACACAGCCAGCACAGTCAGAGCTCCCACCACACAGACTGCACTGTCAGTGCTCCCCCACACAGCCAGCACTGTCAGTGCTCCCCCACACACAGCCAGCACTGTCAGTGCTCCCACCACACAGCCAGCACTGTCACTACTCCCCCACAGTGCAAGCACTGTCAGAGCTCCCAACACACAGCCAGCACTGTCAGTGCTCCCACCACACAGCCAGAACTGCCAGTGCTCCCACCACACAGCCAGCACTGTCAGTGCTCCCCCACACAGCCAGCACTGTCAGTGCTCCCACCACACAGCCAGCACTGTCAGTGCTCCCACCACACAGCCAGCACTGTCAGTGCTCCCACCACACAGCCAGCACTATCAGTGCTCCCCCACACAGCTAGCACTGTCAGTGCTCCCCACACAGCCAGCACTGTCGGTGCTCCACCCACACAGCCAGAACTGTCAGTGCTCCCCCACAGCCAGCACTGTCAGTGACCCGACCCCACACAGCCAGAACTGTCAGTGCTCCCACCACACAGCCAGCACTACCAGTTCTCCACCCACAGCCAGCGCTGCGAGAGCTCCCCACACAGCACTGCCGGTGCTCTCCCACTGAGCTAGCACTGTCAGTGCTCCCCCACACAGCCAGCACTGTCAATGCTCCCAAGACACAGCCAGCACTGACAGTGCTCCCACCACACAACCAGCACTGTCAGTGCTCCCCAACACAGCCAGCACTGTCAGTGCAACCCCCACACAGCCAGCACTGTCAGTGCTCCCCAGATACAGCCAGCACATTCAATGCTCCCCCACACAGCCAGCACTGTCAGAGCTCCCACCACACAGCCAGCACTGTCATCCTCCCCCCACACAGCCAGCACTGTCAGTGCTCCCCACACAGCCAGCACTGTCAGTGATCCCCCCACACAGCCAGCACTGTCAGTGCTCCCCCACACAGCCAGCACTGTCAGTGCTCCCCCACACTGCCAGCACTCTCAGTGCGCCCCCCACACAGCCAGCACTGTCAGTGCTCCCCCTGACAGCCAGCACTGTCAGTGCTCCCACCACACAGCCAGCACTGTCAGTGCTCCCCCACACAGCCAGCACTGTCAGTGCTCCCCACACAGCCAGCACTGTCAGCGCTCCCTCACAGCCAGCACTCTCAGTGTTTCCCCCACACAGCCAACACTGTCCGTGCTCCCACCGCACAGCCAGCACTGTCAGTGCTCCCCCACACAGCTAGCACTGTCAGTGCTCCCCCCGCACAATTAGCACTGTCAGTGCTCGCCCACACAGCCAGCACTGTCAGAGCTCCCACCACACAGCCAGCACTGTCAGTGCTCCCCCACACAGCCAGCACTGTCAGTGCTCCCCCACACACAGCCAGCACTGTCAGTGCTCCCACCACACAGCCAGCACTGTCACTACTCCCCCACAGTGCAAGCACTGTCAGAGCTCCCACCACACAGCCAGCACTGTCAGTGCTCCCACCACACAGCCAGCACTGTCAGTGCTCCCCCACACAGCCAGCACTGTCAGTGATCCCCCCACACAGCGAGCACTGTCAATGCTCCCCCACACAGCCAGCACTCTCAGTGCGCCCCCCACACAGCCAGCACTGTCAGTGCTCCCCAGACAGCCAGCACTGTCAGTGCTCCCACCACACAGCCAGCACTGTCAGTGCTCCCCACACAGCCAGCACTGTCAGTGCTCCCCACACAGCCAGCACTGTCAGCGCTCCCCCACACAGCCAGCACTCCCAGTGCTCCCCCTACACAGCCTACACTGTCAGTGCTCCCACCGCACAGCCAGCACTGTCAGTGCTCCCCCACACAGCTAGCACTGTCAGTGCTCCCCCGCACAATTAGCACTGTCAGTGCTCCCCCACACAGCCAGCACAGTCAGAGCTCCCACCACACAGCCTGCACTGTCAGTGCTCCCCCACACAGCCAGCACTGTCAGTGCTCCCCCACACACAGCCAGCACTGTCAGTGCTCCCACCACACAGCCAGCACTGTCACTACTCCCCCACAGTGCAAGCACTGTCAGAGCTCCCAACACACAGCCAGCACTGTCAGTGCTCCCACCACACAGCCAGCACTGTCAGTGCTCCCCCACACAGCCAGCACTGTCAGTGCTCCCCCCACACAGCCAGCACTGTCAGTGCTACCCCACACAGCCAGCACTGTCAGGGCTACCCCACACAGCCAGCACTGTCCGTGCTCTCACCACACAGCCAGCACTGTCAGTGCTTCCCCCACACTGCCAGCACTGTCAGTGCTCCCACACACACAGCCAGCACTGTCAGTGCTACCCCACACAGCCAGCACTGTCAGTGCTCTCACCACACAGCCAGCACTGTCAGTGCTTCCCACACACAGACAGCACTGTCAGTGCTCCCCAACACAGACATCACTGTCAGTGCTCCCCCACACAGCCAGGACTGTCAGTGCCCCCCACACAGCCAGCACTGTCAGTGCTGTCACCACACAGCCAGCACTGTCAGTGCTCCCACCACACTGCCAGCACTGTCAGTGCTCCCACCACACAGCCAGCACTGCCAGTGATCCCACCACACAGCCAGCACTGTCAGTGATCCCCCCACACAGCCAGCACTGTCAGTGCCCCCACCCCACACAGCCAGCACTGTCAGTGCTCCCCATACAGCCAGCACTGTAAGTGCTCCCACCACATAGCCAGCACTATCAGTGCTCCCCCACACAGCCAGCACTGTCAGTGCTCCCACCACACAGCCAGCACTATCAGTGCTCCCCCCACACAGCCAGCACTGTCAGTGCTCCCCACACAGCCAGCACTGCCAGTGCTCCCCCCACACAGACAGCACTGTCAGTGCTCTACCCTCTACAGCCAGCACTGTCCATGCTCCCCCACACAGCCAGCACTGTCAGTGCTCCCACCACACAGCCAGCACTGTCGGTGCTCCACACAGAGCCAGCACTGTCAGTGCTCCCACCACACACAGCCAGCACTGTCAGTGCTTCCCCACACAGCCAGCAATTCCAGTGCTCCCCCACACAGCCAGCAATGCCAGTGCTCCCCCACACAGCCAGCACTGTCAGTGCTTCCCCCACAGTGCCAGCACTGTCAGTGCTCCCACACACACAGCCAGCACTGTCAGTGCTACCCCACACAGCCAGCACTGTCAGTGCTCTCACCACACAGCCAGCACTGTCAGTGCTTCCCCCACACAGACAGCACTGTCAGTGCTCCCCAACACAGCCAGCACTGTCAGTGCTCCCACCACACAGCCAGCACAGTCAGAGCTCCCACCACACAGACTGCACTGTCAGTGCTCCCCCACACAGCCAGCACTGTCAGTGCTCCCCCACACACAGCCAGCACTGTCAGTGCTCCCACCACACAGCCAGCACTGTCACTACTCCCCCACAGTGCAAGCACTGTCAGAGCTCCCAACACACAGCCAGCACTGTCAGTGCTCCCACCACACAGCCAGAACTGCCAGTGCTCCCACCACACAGCCAGCACTGTCAGTGCTCCCCCACACAGCCAGCACTGTCAGTGCTCCCACCACACAGCCAGCACTCTCAGTGCTCCCACCACACAGCCAGCACTGTCAGTGCTCCCACCACACAGCCAGCACTATCAGTGCTCCCCCACACAGCTAGCACTGTCAGTGCTCCCCACACAGCCAGCACTGTCGGTGCTCCACCCACACAGCCAGAACTGTCAGTGCTCCCCCACAGCCAGCACTGTCAGTGACCCGACACCACACAGCCAGAACTGTCAGTGCTCCCACCACACAGCCAGCACTACCAGTTCTCCACCCACAGCCAGCGCTGCGAGTGCTCCCCACACAGCACTGCCGGTGCTCTGCCACTGAGCTAGCACTGTCAGTGCTCCCCCACACAGCCAGCACTGTCAATGCTCCCAAGACACAGCCAGCACTGACAGTGCTCCCACCACACAACCAGCACTGTCAGTGCTCCCCAACACAGCCAGCACTGTCAGTGCAACCCCCACACAGCCAGCACTGTCAGTGCTCCCCAGATACAGCCAGCACATTCAATGCTCCCCCACACAGCCAGCACTGTCAGAGCTCCCACCACACAGCCAGCACTGTCATCCTCCCCCCACACAGCCAGCACTGTCAGTGCTCCCCACACAGCCAGCACTGTCAGTGATCCCCCCACACAGCCAGCACTGTCAGTGCTCCCCCACACAGCCAGCACTGTCAGTGCTCCCCCACACTGCCAGCACTCTCAGTGCGCCCCCCACACAGCCAGCACTGTCAGTGCTCCCCCTGACAGCCAGCACTGTCAGTGCTCCCACCACACAGCCAGCACTGTCAGTGCTCCCCCACACAGCCAGCACTGTCAGTGCTCCCCACACAGCCAGCACTGTCAGCGCTCCCTCACAGCCAGCACTCTCAGTGTTTCCCCCACACAGCCAACACTGTCCGTGCTCCCACCGCACAGCCAGCACTGTCAGTGCTCCCCCACACAGCTAGCACTGTCAGTGCTCCCCCCGCACAATTAGCACTGTCAGTGCTCGCCCACACAGCCAGCACTGTCAGAGCTCCCACCACACAGCCAGCACTGTCAGTGCTCCCACACACAGCCAGCACTGTCAGTGCTCCCCCACACACAGCCAGCACTGTCAGTGCTCCCACCACACAGCCAGCACTGTCACTACTCCCCCACAGTACAAGCACTGTCAGAGCTCCCACCACACAGCCAGCACTGTCAGTGCTCCCACCACACAGCCAGCACTGTCAGTGCTCCCCCACACAGCCAGCACTGTCAGTGATCCCCCCACACAGCGAGCACTGTCAATGCTCCCCCACACAGCCAGCACTCTCAGTGCGCCCCCCACACAGCCAGCACTGTCAGTGCTCCCCAGACAGCCAGCACTGTCAGTGCTCCCACCACACAGCCAGCACTGTCAGTGCTCCCCACACAGCCAGCACTGTCAGTGCTCCCCACACAGCCAGCACTGTCAGCGCTCCCCCACACAGCCAGCACTCCCAGTGCTCCCCCTACACAGCCAACACTGTCAGTGCTCCCACCGCACAGCCAGCACTGTCAGTGCTCCCCCACACAGCTAGCACTGTCAGTGCTCCCCCGCACAATTAGCACTGTCAGTGCTCCCCCACACAGCCAGCACAGTCAGAGCTCCCACCACACAGCCTGCACTGTCAGTGCTCCCCCACACAGCCAGCACTGTCAGTGCTCCCCCACACACAGCCAGCACTGTCAGTGCTCCCACCACACAGCCAGCACTGTCACTACTCCCCCACAGTGCAAGCACTGTCAGAGCTCCCAACACACAGCCAGCACTGTCAGTGCTCCCACCACACAGCCAGCACTGTCAGTGCTCCCCCACACAGCCAGCACTGTCAGTGCTCCCCCCACAATAGCCAGCACTGTCAGTGCTACCCCACACAGCCAGCACTGTCAGGGCTACCCCACACAGCCAGCACTGTCCGTGCTCTCACCACACAGCCAGCACTGTCAGTGCTTCCCCCACACTGCCAGCACTGTCAGTGCTCCCACACACACAGCCAGCACTGTCAGTGCTACCCCACACAGCCAGCACTGTCAGTGCTCTCACCACACAGCCAGCACTGTCAGTGCATCCCCCACACAGACAGCACTGTCAGTGCTCCCCAACACAGACATCACTGTCAGTGCTCCCCCACACAGCCAGGACTGTCAGTGCCCCCCACACAGCCAGCACTGTCAGTGCTGTCACCACACAGCCAGCACTGTCAGTGCTCCCACCACACTGCCAGCACTGTCAGTGCTCCCACCACACAGCCAGCACTGCCAGTGATCCCACCACACAGCCAGCACTGTCAGTGATCCCCCCACACAGCCAGCACTGTCAGTGCCCCCACCCCACACAGCCAGCACTGTCAGTGCTCCCCATACAGCCAGCACTGTAAGTGCTCCCACCACACAGCCAGCACTATCAGTGCTCCCCCACACAGCCAGCACTGTCAGTGCTCCCACCACACAGCCAGCTCTATCAGTGCTCCCCCCACACAGCCAGCACTGTCAGTGCTCCCCACACAGCAAGCACTGTCAGTGCTCCACCCACACAGCCAGCACTGCCAGTGCTGCCCCACACAGCCAGCACTGCCAGTGCTCCCCCCACACAGACAGCACTGTCAGTGCTCTACCCTCACAGCCAGCACTGTCCATGCTCCCCCACACAGCCAGCACTGTCAGTGCTCCCACCACACAGCCAGCACTGTCGGTGCTCCACACAGAGCCAGCACTGTCAGTGCTCCCACCACACACAGCCAGCACTGTCAGTGCTCCCCACAGCCAGCATTGTCAGTGCTCCCACCACACAGCCAGCACTGCCAGTTCTCCACCCACAGCCAGCACTGAGACTGCGCCCCACACAGCCAGCACTGCCTGTGCTCTCCCACAGAGCTAGCACTGTCAGTGCTCCCCACACAGCCAGCACTGTCAGTGCTCCCCACACAGCCAGCACTGTCAGTGCTCCCCCACACAGCCAGCACTGTCACTTCTCCCCCACAGTGCAAGCACTGTCAGAGCTCCCACCACACAGCCAGCACTGTCAGTGCTCCCACCACACAGCCAGCACTGTCAGTGCTCCCCCACACAGCCATCACTGTCAGTGCTCCCCCCACACAGCCAGCACTGTCAGTGCTACCCCACACAGCCAGCACTGTCAGTGCTACCCCACACAGCCAGCACTGTCCGTGCTCTCACCACACAGCCAGCACTGTCAGTGCTCCCACCACACACAGCCAGCACTGTCAGTGCTCCCCACACAGCCAGCACTGTCAGTGCTCCCCCACACAGCCAGCACTGTCAGTGCTCTACCCTCACAGCCAGCACTGTCCGTGCTCCCCCACACAGCCAGCACTGTCAGTGCTCCCACCACACAGCCAGCAATGTCGGTGCTCCCCACAGAGCCAGCACTGTCAGTGCTCCCACCACACACAGCCAGCACTGTCAGTGCTCCCCACAGCCAGCATTGTCAGTGCTCCCACCACACAGCCAGCACTGCCAGTTCTCCATCCACAGCCAACACTGAGACTGCGCCCCACACAGCCAGCACTGCCTGTGCTCTCCCACAGAGCTAGCACTGTCAGTGCTCCCCCACACAGCCAGCACTGTCAGTGCTCCCACCACACAACCAGCACTGTCAGTGCTCCCCACACAGCCAGCACTGTCAGTGCTCCCCCACACAGCCAGCACTGTCAGTGCTCCCCCCCATACAGCCAGTACTGTCAGTGCTCCCCCACACAGCCAGCACTGTCAGTGCTCCCCCACACAGCCAGCACTGTCACTACTCCCCCACAGTGCAAGCACTGTCAGAGCTCCCACCACAAAGCCAGCACTGTCAGTGCTCCCACCACACAGCCAGCACTGTGAGTGCTCCCCCACACAGCCAGCACTGTCAGTGCTCCCCCCACACAGCCAGCACTGTCAGTGCTACCCCACACAGCCAGCACTGTCAGTGCTACCCCACACAACCAGCACTGTCCGTGCTCTCACCACACAGCCAGCACTGTCAGTGCTTTCCCCACACTGCCAGCACTGTCAGTGCTCCCACACACACAGCCAGCACTGTCAGTGCTACCCCACACAGCCAGCACTGTCAGTGATCTCACCACACAACCAGCACTGTCAGTGCTTCCCCCACACAGACAGCACTGTCAGTGCTCCCCAAGACAGACATCACTGTCAGTGCTCCCCCACACTGCCAGTACTGTCAGTGCCCCCCACACAGCCAGCACTGTCAGTGCTCTCACCACACAGCCAGCACTGTCAGTGCTCCCACCACACTGCCAGCACTGTCAGTGCTCCCACCACACAGCCAGCACTGCCAGTGCTCCCACCACACAGCCAGCACTGTCAGTGGTCCCCCCACACAGCCAGCACTGTCAGTGCCCCCACCCCACACAGCCAGCACTGTCAGTGCTCCCCATACAGCCAGCACTGTCAGTGCCCCCACCACACAGCCAGCACTATCAGTGCTCCCTCCACACAGCCAGCACTGTCAGTGCTCCCACCACACAGCCAGCACTGCCAGTGCTCCACCCACACAGCCAGCACTGCCAGTGCTCCCCCACACAGCCAGCACTGCCAGTGCTCCCCCACACAGCCAGCACTGCCAGTGCTCCCCCACACAGCCAGCACTGTCAGTGCTCTACCCTCACAGCCAGCACTGTCCGTGCACCCCCACACAGCCAGCACTGTCAGTGCTCCCACCACACAGCCAGCACTGTCGGTGCTCCCCACAGAGCCAGCACTGTCAGTGCTCCCACCACACACAGCCAGCACTGTCAGTGCTCCCCACAGCCAGCATTGTCAGTGCTCCCACCACACAGCCAGCACTGCCTGTGCTCTCCCACAGAGCTAGCACTGTCAGTGCTCCCCCACACAGCCAGCACTGCCAGTGCTCCCAGCACACAACCAGCACTGTCAGTGCTCCCCACACAGCCAGCACTGTCAGTGTTCCCCCACACAGCCAGCACTGTCAATGCTCCCCCCATACAGCCAGCACTGTCAGTGCTCCCCCACACAGCCAGCACTCTCAGTGCTCCCCCAGACAGCCAGCACTGTCAGTGCTCCCCCACACAGCCAGCACTGTCAGTGCTCCCACCACACAGCCAGCACTGTCAGTGCTCCCCCCACACAGCCAGCACTGTCAGTGCTCCCCCACACAGCCAGCACTGTCAGTGCTCCCCCCACACAGCCAGCACTGTCAGTGCTCCCACCGCACAGCCAGCCCTGTCAGTGCTCCCCACACAGACAGCACTGGAAATGCTCCCGCCAAACTCTGTCTGTGTCTCTGTCTGTGTCGCTCTGTCTGTCTGTGTCTCTCTATCTGTCTCTCACTCTGTCCCTGTCTCTGTCTCTGCCTGTGTCTCTGTCTCTCTCTGTGTCTCTGTCTGTATCTCTGTCTCTGTCCCTGTCTCTGTCTGTGTCCCTGTCTCTGTCTGCGTCTCTGTCTGTGTCTCTGTCTCTGTCTGTGTCCCTGTCTCTGTCTGTGCCCCTGTCTCTCTCTGTGTCTCTGTCTGTGTCTCTGTGTTTGTCTGTGTCTTAGTCTGCCTGTGTCTCTGTCTATGTCTGTGTCTCTGTCTGTATCTCTGTCTGTGTCTCTGTGTCTGTCTGTACCTCTCTCTGTGTCTCTGTATCTGTCTGTGTGTCAGTCTCTGTCTCTGTCTGTTTCTCTGTGTCTGTCTGTGTCTCAGTCTCTGTCTGGGGCACATTCTGCTGCACAGACTGTGTTTCGGTGTGAGGCACCCACCCAGCTGATCGGCATTGGGGGAGTCACACACACACCCAGCTGATTGGCCATGGTGGAGACACACACCCAGCTGATCGGCAATGGGGAGAGGCACACATCCAGCTGATCGGCAATGCGGGGAAGCACACATCCAGCTGATCGGCATTGGGGAATCACACACACCCAGTTGATCGGCAATGGGGGGAAGCACACACCCAGCTGATCGGCAATGGGGGGAAGCACACACACAGCTGACTGGCCATGGGTGTGTCACACTGAACCAGCTGATCGGCCATGGGAGAGTCACACTGACCCAGTTGATCGGCCATGGGGGAGTCACAATGACCCAGCTGATCGGCCATGGGGGAGTCACACTGATCCAGCTGATCGGCCATGGGGGAGTCACACTGATCCAGCTGATCGGCCATGGGGGAGTCACACCCACCCACCGACAGTCTCTCCTGGTAATGCAGAATGGTAAATCTCTGCCTGTGTCTCTGCCTGTATCTGTCCAATTCTCTCTCTGTCTGTGTTTCTGTCTGTGTTTCTGTCTGTTTCTCTGTCTGTGTCTCTGTCTGTATCTCTGTCTGTGTCTCTGTGTCGGTCTGTATCTCTCTCTGTGTCTCCGTCTCTGTCTGTGTCTCTGTCTGTGTCTGTATCTCTCTGTGTCTGTGTCCCTGTTGAGGCTGTGTCAGTGTCTCTCCCTGTGTCTCTCCCTGTGTCACTATCTGTATCTCTGTCTGTGTTTCTGTCTGTGTCTCTGGCAGTGTCTCTTTCTCTGTCCGTGTCTGTCTCTGTATCTCTGTCTGTGTCTCTGTCTGTGTCACTGCCTCTGTCTCTGTCTGTGTCTCTGTCTGTTTCTGTGTTTGTGTCTCTATCTGCGTCTATGCCTCTGTCTGTGTCTGTGTGTGTGTCTGTGTCTGTATCTCTCTGTGTCTGTGTCCCTGTTGAGGCTGTGTCAGTGTCTCTCCCTGTGTCTCTCCCTGTGTCTCTATTTGTATCTCTGTCTGTGTTCCTGTCTGTGTCTCTGGCACTGTCTCTTTCTCTGTCCGTGTCTGTCTCTGTATCTCTGTCTGTGTCTCTGTCTGTGTCACTGCCTCTGTCTCTGTCTGTGTCTCTGTCTCTGTCTGTTTCTGTGTTTGTGTCTCTATCTGCGTCTATGCCTCTGTCAGTGTATGTGCGTGTGTCTGTGTCTGTATCTCTCTGTGTCTGTGTCCCTGTTGAGGCTGTGTCAGTGTCTCTATCTGTGTCTCTATCTGTGTCTCTATCTGTATCTCTGTCTGTGTTTCTGTCGTGTCTCTGGCAGTGTCTCTTTCTCTGTCCGTGTCTGTCTCTGTATCTCTGTCTGTGTCTCTGTCTGTGTCACTGCCTCTGTCTCTGTCTGTGTCTCTGTCTCTGTCTGTTTCTGTGTTTGTGTCTCTATCTGCGTCTATGCCTCTGTCTGTGTCTGTGTCTGTCTCTGTATCTCTGTCTGTGTCTCTGTCTGTGTCACTGCCTCTGTCTCTGTCTGTTTCTGTGTGTTTGTCTCTATCTGTGTCTGTCTGTGTCTCTGGCTGAGTCTCTGTCTCTGCCTCAGTCTGTGTCTCTGTCTCTGTCTGTGTCTCTGTCTGTGACCCTGTTTCTGTCTGTGTCTCCCTGTACCTCTGTCTGTGTCTCTGTGTCTGTCTGTGTCTCAGTCTCTGTCTCTGTCTGGGGCACATTCTGCTGCACAGTCTGTGTTTAAGTGTGAGGCACACATCCAGCTGATCGGCATTGGGAGAGTCACACACATCCAGCTGATCGGCCATGTGGGGGCACACACCCAGCTGATCGGCAATGCGGGGAAGGACACACCCAGCTGATCGGCAATGGGGGGGAAGGACAGACCCAGCTGATCGGCAATGGGGGGGAAGCACATACCCAGCTGATCGGCAATGGGGGGTAGCACACACCCAGCTGATCGGCAATGCGGGGAAGGACACACCCAGCTGATCGGCAATGGGGGGAAGGACAGACCCAGCTGATCCGCAATGGGGGGAAGGACAGACTCAGCTGATCGGCAATGCGGGGAAGCACAAACCCAGCTGATCGGCAATGCGGGAAAGCACACACCCAGCTGATCGGCAATGGGGGGATGGACAGACCCAGCTGATCGGCAATGGGGGGAAGCACACACCCAGCTGAACGGCAATGGGGGGGAAGGACACACCCAGCTGATCGGCAATGGGGGGAAGCACACACACAGCTGATCGGCAATGGGGGGAAGGACACACCCAGCTGATCGGCAATGCGGGGAAGGACACACCCAGCTGATCGGCAATGCGGGGAAGGACAGACCCAGCTGATCGGCAATCGGGGGAAGGACAGACCCAACTGATCGGCAATGCGGGGAAGCACACAGCCAGCTGATCGGCAATGCGGGGAAGCACACTCCCAGCTGATCAGCAATGGGGGGTAGCACACACCCAGCTGATCGGCAATGGGGGGGAAGGACAGACCCAGCTGATCGGCAATGGGGGGGAAGCACATACCCAGCTGATCGGCAATGGGGGGTAGCACACCCAGCTGATCGGCAATGCGGGGAAGGACACACCCAGCTGATCGGCAATGGGGGGAAGGACAGACCCAGCTGATCCGCAATGGGGGGAAGGACAGACTCAACTGATCGGCAATGCGGGGAAGCACAAACCCAGCTGATCGGCAATGCGGGGAAGCACACACCCAGCTGATCGGCAATGGGGGGGATGGACAGACCCAGCTGATCGGCAATGGGGGGAAGCACACACCCAGCTGAACGGCAATGGGGGGGAAGGACACACCCAGCTGATCGGCAATGGGGGGAAGCACACACACAGCTGATCGGCAATGGGGGGAAGGACACACCCAGCTGATCGGCAATGCGGGGAAGGACACACCCAGCTGATCGGCAATGCGGGGAAGGACAGACCCAGCTGATCGGCAATCGGGGGAAGGACAGACCCAACTGATCGGCAATGCAGGGAAGCACACAGCCAGCTGATCGGCAATGCGGGGAAGCACACTCCCAGCTGATCAGCAATGGGGGGTAGCACACACCCAGCTGATCGGCAATGGGGGGGAAGGACAGACCCAGCTGATCGGCAATGGGGGGGAAGCACATACCCAGCTGATCGGCAATGGGGGGTAGCTCACACCCAGCTGATCGGCAATGTGAGGTAGCACACACCCAGCTGATCGGCAATAGGGGGTAGCACACACCCAGCTGATCGGCAATGGGGGGGAAGGACAGACCCAGCTGATCGGCAATGGGGGTGAAGGACAGACCCAGCTGATCGGCAATGGGGGGGGGGGGAGCACACACCCAGCTGATCGGCAATGCGGGGAAGCACACACCCAGCTGATCGGCAATGCGGGGAAGGACAGACCCAGCTGATCGGCAATGGGGGAAGCACTCACCCAGCTGATCGGCAATGGGGGGAAGGACAGATCTAGCTGTTCGGCAATGGGGGAAGGACACACCCAGCTGTTCGGCAATGGGGGAAGGACACACCCAGCTGATCGGCAATGGGGGGAGGCACTCACCCAGCTGATCGGCAATGCGGGGAAGCACTCACCCAGCTGATCGACAATGTGGGGAAGGACACTCGCAGCTGATCGGCAATGGGGGTAAGCACACTCCCAGCTGATCGGCAATGTGGGAAAGCACACACCCAGCTGATCGACAATGTGGGGAAGGACACTCGCAGCTGATCGGCAATGGGTGGAAGCACACTCCCTGCTGATCGGCAATGTGGGGAAGGACACACACAGCTGATCGGCAATGGGGGGAAGCACACACCCAGCTGATCGGCAATGGGGGAAGCACACACCCAGCTGATCGGCAATGCGGGGAAGGACAGACCCAGCTGATCGGCAATGGGGGGAGGCACACTCCCAGCTGATCGGCAATGCGGGGAAGCACACAGCCAGCTGATCGGCAATGCGGGGATGCACACACCCAGCTGATCGACAATGGAGGGAAGCACACATCCAGCTGATCGGCAATGGGGGGAAGCACACACCCAGCTGATCGGCAATGCGGGGAGGCACACTCCCAGCTGATCGGCAATGCGGGGAAGCACACAGCCAGCTGATCGGCAATGCGGGAAAGCACAGACCCAGCTGATCGGCAATGGGGGGAAGCACGCACCCAGCTGATCGGCAATGCGGGGAAGCACACACCCAGCTGATCGACAATGGGGGGAAGCACTCACCCAGCTGATCGGCAATGGGGGGGGAAGCACACTCCCAGCTGATGGGCATTGGGGGGGGGAGCACACACCCATCTGATCGGCAATGGGGGGAAGGACACACCCAGCAGATCGGCAATGGGGGGAGGACATACCCAGCTGATCGACAATGGGGGGAAGCACACTCCCAACTGATCGGCAATGGGGGGGAAGCACACACCCAGCAGATCGGCAATGGGGGGAGGACATACCCAGCTGATCGGCAATGGGGGGAGTCACACCCACCCACCGATAGTCCTGGTCATGCAGAATGGTAAATCAGGGTGAGGCTGGCTGGGGAGGGTCAGTTTTACCGGCAGTGCGAGTGGGTGGGGTTTCCTCTCAGGGTTTAATGAATTGAAGAATTGAACGAAAGGGAACTTTCAGCACATTCTTCAACTGCTGCCTGAACTGAGTCTGTGTCACGGCGTAAATCGCAGTGTTTGTGCAGCAACTCAGGAGCTGCAGCATGAAGCCCAATTCCTGAACATAAAAATCTAACCGTACAGACTCATACCCCAGAAGCGACATCCGGCTCCATATAGAATAAACCATTAACGTTGACCATAACAGGATGAAGTTGGCGGAGATAATGAAGAGTAAAATGATGGATTTGCTCCGACTCTCCATCTCTGGGTCTCTGGCACTGTGCCCACTGCTGTGAGCCCGGAGTCTCCTGCGGGCCCTGCTGCTCAGGACAATGTGTCTGACGGTGAGAACATTGAGCAGCAGAATCAGGGCGAATGGAACACCCGGGGTTAGAATGTGGTGGAGGAACTCGATTGTTCCCCAGACCGTAGATTCCGCAACATCCATTGTGACTTCACAAAACCAGGGGGCGTTCCCCAGCCAATACCCACCGGTCAGCATCACCCCCCAGAAAATGTCCTTCAGGCAGCTCAGCACAGCCACTGTTCCCAGAACCACAGCCGCCGCTTTCTCGCTGCAATATTTACTTTTCAGCCTCGGGCAACAAATGGCCACAAATCGATCAAAGGTGAAAGTGACGGTGAACCAGACAGAACAGTCAGTGGCTGCATAAAGCAGGCCGGCGTGGATATTACACACGGGGATGAACAGCAGGAAATAAAACTGTTCATCAAAAACAATGGGAATGTGTCTGAATATCAGGTCGAGAATAACGACCAGGAGATCCCCCACTGCCATGGCCAACAGGTAACAAGTCACACATTTGGACAGCCCACAGTTTCTTCTCTTCAGGATCACAATTGTGATGAGGTTCACTGTGAGGAAGGGAAATACACAATGAAATTATACATCAGCCTGGGAAAGACATCACAAGTATGGTCGGCGTGGTGTTGAGGGAGTCAAATAAATATATACTAATACACACACTCACACATACAGAGACACTAACACACACACACAGTAATACACTCACACACACACAGAGACAGTAATACACTCACACACAGACACTGACACACTCTCTCACACATACAGACAGTAACACACACACACTCACTAACACACTCACACTCACTAACACACTCACATACAGACAGTAATGCACTCACACACACACACTCACACACAGACAGTAATACATTCACACACACGCACACTCACACTTACACACTCACACAAACACAGGCACTAACACACAAACTAACACACTCACACACCGACAGTAATACACTCACACACACTCACACACAGACACTAACACACTCACCCAAACACAGGCACTAACACACACACACTAGCACTCACACACAGACAGTAATACACACACACACAGACACTAACACACACAATAACACACACACACACTAACACACACACACACAGACAGTAATACACTCACTCACACACAGACACTAACACACTCACAAACACAGACACTAACACACACACAGACACTAACACACTCACTAACACACTCACAGACAGTAATACACTCACACAGACACTAACACACTCACACGCACATACAGAGACAGTAATACACTCACACTTACACAGACATTAACACACACTGACACACACATACAGAGACAGTAATACCCTCACACTCACACAGACAGTAACAGACACACCGACACACATACAGGTATACACTCACACACACACACGGACAGAGACAGTTATGCATTCACACTCACACAGACACTGAACCACACACATGCATACAGTAACACACTCACATACAAACACAGACAGAGACAGTAATACACTCACAGACTCTGACACACATTCACACACACATCCAGAGGCAGTAATAGACTCACACACACACAGACACTAACACACACATACACACATACAGAGACAGTAATACACTCACGCACACATCCAGAGGCAGTAATACACTCACACACACACAGACACTAACACACACATACTCACATACAGAGACAGTAATGCACTCACGCACACATACAGAGACAGTATTACACTCACACACACACAGACACTAACACACACATACACACATACAGAGACAGTAATACACTCACGCACACATCCAGAGGCAGTAATACACTCACACACACAGACACTAACACACACATACTCACATACAGAGACAGTAATTCACTCATGCACACATACAGAGACAGTAATACACTCACACACACACAGACACTAACACACACATACACACATACAGAGACAGTAATACACTCACGCACACATCCAGAGGCAGTAATACACTCACACACACACATAGAGACAGTAATACACTCACACACAGACACTGACACACTCTCTCACACATACAGACAGTAACACACACACACTCACTAACACACTCACACTCACTAACACACTCACACACAGACAGTAATGCACTCACGCACACACACTCACACACAGACAGTCATACATTCACACACACACACACTCACACTAACACACTCACACAAACACAGGCACTAACACACAAACTAACACACTCACACACAGACAGTAATACACTCACACACAGACAGTAATACACTCACACACACACTCACACACAGACACTAACACACTCACCCAAACACAGGCACTAACACACACACACTAACACTCACACACAGACAGTAATACACACACACACAGACACTAACACACACAATAACACACACAAACACTAACACACTCACACACAGACAGTAATACACTCACTCACACACAGACACTAACACACTCACACTAACACTCACACACAGACAGTAATACACACACACAGACACTAACACACACAATAACACACACACACACTAACACACTCACACAGTAATACACTCACTCACACACAGACGCTAACACACTCACAAACACAGACGCTAACACACACACAGACACTAACACACTCACTAACACACTCACAGACGGTAATACACTCACACAGACACTAACACACTCACACGCACTTACAGAGACAGTAATACACTCACACTTACACAGACACTAACACACACTGACACACACATACAGAGACAGTAATACCCTCACACTCACACAGAGAGTAACAGACACACCGACACACATACAGTAATACACTCACACACACACACGGACAGAGACAGTTATGCATTCACACTCACACAGACACTGAACCACACACATGCATACAGTAACACACTCACATACACACACAGACAGAGACAGTAATACACTCACACTCACAGACTCTGACACACACTCACACACACATCCAGAGGCAGTAATACACTCACACACACACAGACACTAACACACACATACACACATACAGAGACAGTAATACACTCACGCACACATCCAGAGGCAGTAATACACTCACACACACACAGGCACTAACACACACATACACACATACAGAGACAGTAATACACTCACGCACACATACAGAGACAGTAATACACTCACACACACACAGACACTGACACACACATACACACATACAGAGACAGTAATACACTCACGCACACATACAGAGGCAGTAATACACTCACACACACACACACAGAGACAGTAATACACTCACACACAGACACTGACACACTCTCTCACACATACAGACAGTAACACACACACACTCACTAACACACTCACACTCACTAACACACTCACACACAGACAGTAATGCACTCACACACACACACTCACACACAGACAGTAATACATTCACACACACACACACACACTCACACTAACACACTCACACAAACACAGGCACTAACACACTCACTAACACACTCACACACAGACAGTAATGCACTCACACACACACACTCACACACAGACACTAACACACTCACCCAAACACAGGTACTAACACACACACACTAACACTCACACACAGACAGTAATACACACACACAGACACTAAAACACACAATAACACGCTCACACACAGACAGTAATACACTCACTCACACACAGACACTAACACACTCACAAACACAGACACTAACACACTCACCTACACACTCACAGACAGTAATACACTCACACAGACACTAACACACTCACACGCACATACAGAGACAGTAATACACTCACACTTACACAGACACTAACACACACTGACACACACATACAGAGACAGTAATACCCTCACACTCACACAGACAGTAACAGACACACCGACACACATACAGTAATACACTCACACACACACACGGACAGAGACAGTTATGCATTCACACTCACACAGACACTGAACCACACACATGCATACAGTAACACACTAACATACACACACAGACAGAGACAGTAATACACTCACACTCACAGACTCTGACACACACTCACACACACATCCAGAGGCAGTAATACACTCACACACACACAGACACTAACACACACATACACACATACAGAGACAGCAATACACTCGCATACTCACACAGACACTAACACACTCACACACATATACAGTAATACACTCACACACACAAGCAGATACAGTAATACACTCTCACACACACAAGCAGATACAGTAATACACTCACACAGATACTAACACACACACACAGTAATGCACACACACGCGCATACAGAGACTGTAATGCACTCACACAGAGACTAACACACTCACACACACATATACAGAGACAGTAATACACTCACACGCACACATACACTACACACTCACACACTCATACAGAGACAGTAATACACTCACACACACGCATGCAGAGACAGTAATACACTCACACACACATACAGAGACAGTAATACACTCACACTCACACAGACACTGACACACTCACACAGAGACAGTAATATACTCAGGCACAAAGGCACTAATACACACTCACAGATACACTAATGCACACACTCACACAAACAGACACAAAGACACACACTCACTGACACTGATACACTAATACACACACTCACAGAAACAGAGACACTAATACACACGCTCAAAGACACACAGAGACACTAATACACACACTCACTGACACGCAGATACACTAATGCAAACTCACAGACACACACAGACACTAATACACACACACACAGACAATAATTCACACACACACAGACACATAGAGAAAGAAATATACACACTCACAGACACACACTGACACTAATACACACACACGGACACATAGAGAAAGAAATATACACACTCACAGACACACACTGACACTAATACACACTCACACACACACACTGACACTGATAAACACACTCACCGGCACAGAAACAATAATACACATACTCACACACAGACTCTAATAAACACTCACAGACAGACTGCGACACTAATACACACACTCACACACAGATACACTAATACACACAATCCCTGACTCACACAGACATTAATACATACACACACAGACACAGAGAGACACAAATACACACACACAGAAACTAATAGACACACACAGCCGCACACAAAGACTCTAATACACACATTCACACACACACAAATACACACACTCTCAGACACACAGATATAACATAGAACATAGAACATTACTGTGCAGTACAGGCCCTTCAGCCCTCGATGTTGCGCCGACCTGTAGATAGACTAATACACACACGCACTGACACCCAGATACACTAATACATACTCACAGGCACACACAATGCACAGTATTACACACAAACACTAATGCACACACACACACAGACAGTAATACACACACTCAGACACACACAGGGACACAAATACACACTCACACAGAGACAGTAATACACACACACACACACACACAGTCACACACGCAAACACAAATACACACACTCACAGACACACAGATAGACCCTAATACACACACTCACTCACACACACAAAGACACCAATGGGCACAATCTCACACACAGATGCACTAATACACATCCACTCACAGACCTAAACAGAGACTCTAATACACACACACACTCACACACAGACACTAATACACACACACAGATACACTAATGCACACACTCACAGACAAACACACAGACAGCAATACGCACACTCACACACAGAAACACTAATACACACACTCACACAAAACAGACACACACCGGGACACTAATTCACACTCACAGACACAGAGACACAAATACGCACACACTCACACAGAGACAATAATACACACACTCACAGACACAAACACAGACATTAATACACACACTCACACACATAGACACTAATACAGACACACAAAGACACAGACAGAGGCACGAATACACAAACTCATAAACACACACAGCCACACACAGATACACTAATGCACACACACAGACATACACAGACACTAATACACACACTCAACGACACACAGAGACACTAAATCACACACTCACTGACAAGCAGATACACTGATACATACTCAGACACACACAGACAAAGACACACACAAACAGACACTCACAGACACACACATGCACACTAATACACACACTCCCACACACAAGCACTAATGCACACACTCACAGGCACACATAGACACTAATCCACACGCACACACAGACGCTATTACACACACTCACTGACACAGAGACAGTAATATACACACTCAGAGACACAGACACAATAATACACATACTCACCCACAGGCACTAATACACACTCACAGATACACTAATACACACACTCACAGACACACACAGACACGAATACACACACACACAGGCGCACTAATACATACACTCACAGTCACACACAGACACTAATACACACACTCACAGACACCCAGAGACACTAATTCACACACTCACTGACACACAGAGACACTAATGTACACACTTACAGACCCAGAGACACAAAACTCACACACACAGACATACACAGATACATTGATAGATAAATTGAAACACACAGGGACACTAATACACACAATCACACACACACACTAATGCACACACTCACAGGCATACAGAGACACTAATACACAATCTGACTGACACATAGAGACACTAATATACACACTTACATACACAGATACACTAAAACACACATACAGACACACACAGATACAATGATATACACATAGGGACAGTAATAAACACAATCACAGACTCACACAGACACTAGCACACACACAGAAACACTAATACACACACTCACAGACACACACAGAGACACTAATATATACACTCACAGACACACACAGACAGTAGCACACACACTCACAGACAAACAGAGGCACCAATACACACACTCACAGACACACTAATACATACACTCACAGACTCACACAGACAGTAGCACACACACTCACAGACACACAGAAACACTAATACACACACTCACAAACACACAGAGGCACTAATACACACACTCACAGACACACAAATACACACACTTACATACACACAGAGACACTAACACACTCTCAGACACAGAGACACTAATACACACACTCACAGACACACATAGAGACACTAATACACACACACACTTATTCACATTCTCACAGACACACAGAGACATACATCCACACACCCACAGGCACATGGAGACTCTAATGCACACACTCTCACACACACACACAGACACTGTCATGTGCGAGTACCTGTAAGAAATGGATGTTTATAAATGGGTGTGTATATAAATATCTATAGTGAAGTACCTTACAGAAATGGGTGTTTATTACTGCAGTGATGTCAGAGATTGGGTGGAGATGGGCTGTCTGTCCGCTTTTTACTTTCATTTTGGCTGTTTGCTCCAGGGTGTGTTTTAGATTTGTTTTCAGTGTTGGAGCTGAAGCCAGACAGAGCAGGTGTACTGTTGATCTCTCTGCCATGAGAAACTATCTCTTGATCATTTGGTGAATTCAGAATTATAAATGTTCTCAGTAGTGAATGTAACCCTAACGTCCCTCTGGTAAAATGTGTCTGAAGTCTTCTGGGTGTCAAAAGGACAGCTTTCGGATTACTTAGTGTTGTATTCTTTGGGGGTTGAATTTGAATTAATGGTTCCTAAGTTGTTCACTGTATGTTTTAAAAAGGTTAACTTGAGTTTATAGAATAAACATTGTTTTGCTTCGAAAAATACGTTTCCATTTCTGCTGTACCACACTGTAGAGTGGGCCGTGTGCTCCCCATAACACAATCTATTAAAATTTGTGGGTCAGGGGAACTCCAAGATACACTTTGGGGTTCTCTAAACCCTGGCCCATAACACAAATACACACACTCACAGACACACAGAGACACTAATACACACACTCACAGACACACAGAGACACTAATACACACACTCACAGACACACAGAGACACTAATACACACACTCGCAGATACACCGAGACACTAATACACACACTCACAGACACACAGAGACACTATACACACACTCACATACACACAGAGACACTAATACACACTCACAGACACACAGAGACACTAATACACACACTCACAGACACACAGAGACACTAATACACACACTCACAGATACACAGAGACACTAATACACACACTCACAGACACACAGAGACACTATACACACACTCACAGACACACAGAGACACTAATACACACACTCACAGATACACACAGGGACACTAATACACACACTCACAGACACACAGAGACACTAATACACACACTCACAAACACACAGAGACACTAATACACACACTCACAGACACACAGAGACACTATACACACACTCACAGGCACACAGAGACACTAATACACACACTCACAGACACACAGAGACACTAATACACACACTCGCAGACACACAATTACACACACTCACATACACACAAAGACACACACTCAGTCACACAGAGACACTAATACACACACGCAAACACACAGAGACGCTGACACACACACTCACAGTCACGCAGAGACACAAATATTCACTCACTCTCCCAGACACTAAGACAGACACTCACTGACACACAGAGACACTAATATACCCAGTTTCAGATACACAGAGACACTAATCAACTCACTCACACAACTCAGACACTAATGCACACACTCACATACACTAATACATACACACAGACACACATGCACTAATGCACAAACTCAAAGATACACACAGAGACACTAATACACACACACAGAGAAACTAATACAACCACTCACACACAGACACTAATCCACACACACACTGACATGCAGCTAAACTAATACACACACTCACACAAGCACAGACACTAATACATACACACAGACACACACAGACACATACATACACTAATGCACAAACTCAAATACACACACAGCACACTAATACACACACACAGACACACAGAGTCACGCATACACCACTCACACACAGACACTAATACACTCACTCACTGGCACGCAGATGCACTAAAACACACACTCGCACAACACACAGAGACACTAATACACACGCACACACACGCACATATAGTAATACACACACTCAAAGACACAGACAGACACTAACACACAAACTTACAAACACACACAGCCACACACATACACTAATGCACAAACCCAAAGACACACACAGAGACACAGATACACACACACACAGACACTAAAACACACACACACAGACACACTAATACACTCACTCACCGACACATAGATACACTAATACACACTTACAGACACACATACAGTCACTAATACACACACTCACACACATCGACACTAATACACGGATTGGAAATTAGCAAACGTGACACCACTGTTTAAAAAAGGAGGTAGGCAGAAAGCGGTTAATTATAGGCCAGTGAGCTTAACTTCGGTAGGAGGGAAGATGCTGGAATCTATCATCAAGGAAGAAATAGCGAGGCATCTGGATGGAAATTGTCCCATTGGGCAGATGCAGCATGGGTTCATAATGGGCAGGTCGTGCCTAACTAATTTAGTGGAATTTTTGAGGACATGACCAGTGCGGTAGATAACGGGGAGCCAATGGATGTGGTATATCTGGATTTCCAGAATACCATTGACAAGGTGCCACACAAAAGGTTACTGCATAAGATAAAGATGCATGGCATTAAGGGGAAAGTAGTAGCATGGATAGAGGATTGGTTACTTGATGGAAAGCAAAGAGTGGGGATTAATGGGTGTTTCTCTGGTTGGCAATCAGTAGCTAGTGGTGTCCCTCAGGGATCAGTGTTGGGCCCACAATTGTTCACAATTTACATAGATGATTTGGAGTTGGGGACAAAGGGCAATGTGACCAAGTTTGCAGACGACACTAAGATGAGTGGTAAAGCAAAAAGTGCAGAGGATACTGGAAGTCTGCAGAGGGATTTGGATAGGCTAAGTGAATGGGCTAGGGTCTGGCAGATGGAATACAATGTTGACAAATGTGAGATTATCCATTTTGATAGGAATAACAGCAAAAGGGATTATTATTTAAATGATAAAATATTAAAACATGCTGCTGTGCAGAGAGACCTGGGTGTGCTAGTGCATGAGTTGCAAATAGTTTGTTTACAGGTGCAACAGGTGATTAAGAAAGCAAATGGAATTTTGTCCTTCATTGCTAGAGGGATGGAGTTTAAGACTAGGGAGGTTATGCTGCAATTGTATAAGGTGTTAGTGAGACCACACCTGGAGTATTGTGTTCAGTTTTGGTCTCCTTACTTGAGAAAGGCCGTACTGGCACTGGAGGGTGTGCAGAGGAGATTTACTAGGTTAATCCCAGAGCTGAAGGGGTTGGATTACGAGGAGAGGTTGAGGAGACTGGGACTGTACTTGTTGGAATTTAGAAGGATGAGGGTTGATCTTATAGAAACATATAAAATTATGAAGGGAATAGATAGGATAGATGCGGGCAGGTTGTTTCCACTGGCGGGTGAAAGCAGAACTGGGGGCACAGCCTTAAAATAAGGGGAAGTTGATTTAGACTGAGTTTAGGAGGAACGTCTTCACCCAAAGGGTTGTGAATCTATGGAATTTCTTGCCCAGTGAAGCAGTAGAGGCTCCTTCATTAAATGTCTTTAAGATAAAGATAGATAGCCTTTTGAAGAATAAAGGGATTAAGGGTTATGGTGTTCGGGCCGGAAAGTGGAGCTGAGTCCACAAAAGATCAGCCATGATCTCATTGAATGGTGGAGCAGGCTCGAGGGACCAGATGGCCTACTCCTGCTCCTAGTTCGTATGTTCTCACAGACACACGCTGGCACTAATACACACTCACAGGCTCAAAGAAACACTAATACACACTCGCAGACACACAGAGACACTAATACACACTCACAGAAACACATACAGACACTAATACACACACACAGACACTAATACACCCACTCACAGACACAAACTGGCACTAATACACACAGACATTAACACACACACACCAGATACTAATACACACTCTAACGATGCACAGAGACAGTAATATACACACTCACAGACACAGGTAGACTCGAATGCATACACTCACACACAGCGACACTAATACACACAGTCACACACACATGCACTAATACACGCACTAACACACACACACACACACATAAACTAATACACACTCACTGATACACAGAGACAACAATATACACACTCACAGACACAGGGAGATTGTAATGCACACAAACAGACACACAGAGACACTTATACACACACTCACAGACACAAGCAGACACTAATACACACACCACACAGACACTAATACACAGACACTAATACACAGACTCACAGACACACGCAGACACTAATACACACACTAACACACAGAGACACTAATACACATTCACAGACACACAGATACACTAATACACCAACTCACACACAGAGAGACACTAGTACACAGCTCACAGACTGACAGAGACACTAATACACAAACACACACACATTAATAGAGACACTAACACACATAGCCACTAATGCACTCACACAAACAGACACTAATGCACACATTCTCACACACACAGACACTAATACACACTCACACACACAGAGACACTAAGACACACACTCACTGACACATAGATGCACTAATACACACTCACAGACATACATACAGACACTAATACACACACTCACAGACAACAATACACGCACTCACAGACAGACAGACACTGGCACCAATACACACATACACACTCACACACACAGACACTAATACACACACTCACAAACTCACACTGGCACTAATACACACACACACATACACTAACGCACAGACACAGATAGTAATACACACACAGTGATACACAGAGACAATAATATACACACTCACAGACACAGGGAAACTCTAATGCATACACACACACACACACAGCGACACTAATACGCACACTCACACACAGAGACACTAAGACACATTCACAGACACACAGATACACTAATACAGACACTCACACACAGAGAGACACTAGTACACAGTTCACGGACCGACAGAGACATTAATACGCAAACACACACACACTAATAGAGACACTCACACACATAGACACTAATACACTCTCACACACAGTCTAATGCACACATTCTCACACACACACCGACACTCACAGATACACTAATATACACAGAAATACAGACACACACAGACTCTAATACACACACTCAAACGTCCCTCCACACACACACCATCCTCCACACACACTACCCCCTCGACAGACACTACCCCCCCCCACACACACTAACCCCCTCAACCACAGACATACTAACGCCCCACAGACAATCACCCACCCCCACACACACTAACCCTCCCACACACACATTAACCCCCCACACACACACTAACCCCCCCCACACACACACTAACCCCCCACACACACACTAACCCCCACCACACACACACTAACCCCTCCCTCACACACACTAACCCCCCACACACACACACTAACCCCCACCACACACACACTAACCCCCCCCCACACACACTAACCCTCCCTCACACACACTAACCGCCCTCACACACACACTAGCTACCCCACCCACACAAACACACATACTAACCCCCCACACACACATTAATCCCCACCCCTCACACACACTAGCCCCTTCACACACACTAAACCCCCCACACACTAAACCCCCCAAATAAACACACACATAAAACACCCCCACACACACTATCCCCCACACACACAATAACCACCCCAACACACACTAACACCCCCACACACACTATCCCCCACACACACAATAACCACCCCAACACACACTAACCGCCCCACACACACTAACACCCCACACACACTAACACCCCCACACACACTAACCACACCCAACACACACTAACCCCCACCACACACACTAACACACCCAACACACAATAACCACCCCAACACACACTAACCCTACCACACACACACTAACCCCCCACACACACTAACACACCCAACACACACTAACCACACCCAACACACAATAACCACCCCAACACACACTAACCCCCACCACACACTAAACCCCCCACACACACTAACACCCCCAACACACAGTAACCCCCACACACACTCACTAACCCCCACCACACACACACTAACCCCCACCACACACACTAACCCCCACCACACACACACTAGCCCCCCCCCCCACACACACTATAAACTCCTCCCCCCACACACACTAACTCACCGCCCATACACACTAACCCCCTCCACACACACTATCCGTCCCACACACACACACACACACACACACACACACACTAACCCCCCCACACACAAACACCCCCTCACACACTAACATCCCGACTACACACACACTAACCTCCGCAAAAATACACCCAATGAAAAAGCTGTTTCAGTGACATCTATGCTGTATATAGTTAACCATTTACTGCTCAATAATCCCTGAGAGCAGGGAACAGGCAGTGTGGTCCGTGAGCCCCCAATTAAAAAGCTGTTTCAGAGACGTCTTTGCTGTATATGGTTAACCATTTACTGCTCAATAATCCCTGGGAGCAGGGGGCAGGCAGGGTGGCCTCGGGAGCCCCCAATTAAAAAGCTGTTTCAGAGACCTGTGTGCTGTATATAGCTAACCATTTACTGCACAATGATCCCTGGGAGCAGGGATCAGGCAGTGTGTCCGGGAGACCCCAATTAAAATGCTGTGTCAGAGACCTCTGTGCTGTATATAGTTAACCATTTACTGCTTAATAATCCCTGGGAGCAGGGGACAGGCAGTGTAGCCTCGGGAGCCGCTAATTAAAAAGCTGTTTCAGAGACCTCTGTGCTGTATATAGTTAACGATTTACTGCTCAATAATCCCTGGGAGCAGGGTAGAGGCAGTGTGGCCTCGGGAGCCCCCAATTAAAAAGCTGTTTCAGGGACCTGTGTGCTGTATATAGCTAACCATTTACTGCTCAATAATCCCTGGAAGCAGGGGTCAGGCAGTGTGGTCCGGGAGACCCCAATTAAAATGCTGTGTCAGAGACCTCTGTGCTGTATATAGTTAACCATTTACTGCTCAATAATCCCTGGGAGCAGGGGACAGGCAGTGTGGCCTCGGGAGCCGCCAATTAAAAAGCTGTTTCAGAGACCTCTGTGCTGTATATAGTTAACCATTTACTGCTCAATAATCCCTGGGAGCAGGGGACAGGCAATGTGGCCTCGGGAGCCGCCAATTAAAAAGCTGTTTCAGAGACCTCTGTGCTGTATATAGTTAACCATTTACTGCTCAATACCCCGGGGAGCAGGGTAGAGGCAGTGTGGCCTCGGGAGCCCACAATTAAAAGGCTGTTTCAGAGACCTCTGTGCTGTACGTATTTAACCATTTACTGCTCAATAATCCCTGGGAGCAGGGGTCACGCAGTGTGGCCTCGAGAACCCCAATTAAAAAGCTGATTCAGAGACCTCTGTGCTGTATATGGTTAACCATTTAATTATCAATAATCCCTGGGAGCAGGGAACAGGCAGTGTGGCCTCAGGAGCCCTAAGTTAAAAAGGTGTTTCAGATACTCTGTGCTGCATATAGTTAACCATTTATTGCTCAATAATCCCTGGGAGCAGGGGACAGGCAGTGTGGCCTCGGGAGGCGTCAATTAAAAAGCTGTTTCAGAGACCTCTGTGCTGTATATAGTTAACCATTTATTGCTCAATAATCCCTGGGAGCAGGGTAGAGGCAGTGTGGCCTCGGGAGCCTCCAATTAAAAGGCTGTTTCAGAGACCTCTGTGCTGTATGTATTTAACCATTTACTGCACAATAATCCCTGGGAGCAGGTACAGGCTGTGTGGCCTCGAGAGCACCCAATTAAAAAGCTGTTTCAGAGACCTCTGTGCTGTATACAGTTAACCATTTACTGCTCAATAATCCCTGGGAGCAGGGTAGAGGCAGTGTGGCCTCGGGAGCCCCCAATTAAAAAGCTGTTTCAGAGACCTGTGTGCTGTATATAGCTAACCATTTACTGCTCAATAATCCCTGGGAGCAGGGGTCAGGCAGTGTGGTCCGGGAGACCCCAATTAAAATGCTGTGTCAGAGACCTCTGTGCTGTATATAGTTAACCATTTACTGCTCAATAATCCCTGGGAGCAGGGGACAGGCAGTGTGGTCCGGGAGCCCCCAATAAAAAAGCTGTTTCAGAGACCTCTGTGCTGTATATAGTTAACCATTTACTGCTCAATAATCCCTGGGAGCAGGGGACAGGCAGTGTGTCCTCGGGAGCCGCCAATTAAAAAGCTGTTTCAGAGACCTCTGTGCTGTATATAGTTAACTATTTACTGCTCAATAATCCGTGGGAGCAGGGTAGAGGCAGTGTGGCCTCGGGAGCCCCCAATTAAAAGGCTGTTTCAGAGACCTCTGTGCTGTTCGTATTTAACCATTTACTGCTCAATAATCCCTGGGAGCAGGGGTCACGCAGTGTGGCCTCGAGGAACCCAATTAAAAAGCTGATTCAGAGAACTCTGTGCTGTATATGGTTAACCATTTAATTATCAATAATCCCTGGGAGCAGGGAACAGGCAGTGTCGTCCGTGAGCCACAATTAAAAAGTTGTTTCAGAGACGTCTTTGCTGTATATGGTTAACGATTTACTGCTCAATAATCCCTGGGAGCAGGGGTCAGGCAGTGTGGCCTCGGGAGCTCCCAATTAAAAAGCTGTTTCAGAGACCTCTGTGCTGTATATATTTAACCATTTACTGCTCAATAATCCCTGGCAGCAGGGGACAGGCATTGTGGTCAGGGGCCCACCAGTTAAAATGCTGTGTCAGAGACCACTGCACCTATATATAGTTAACCATTTACTGCTCAATAATCCTTGGTAGCAGGGGACAGGCAGTGTGGCTCTGGTAGCCCCCAATTAAAAAGCTGAATCAGTGACCTCTGTGCTGTATATAGTTAACCATTTACTGCTCAACAATCCCTGGGAGCAGGGGACAGGCAGTGAGGCCTCGGGTGCCCCCAATTAAAAAGCTGTTTCAGAGACATCTGTGCTGTATATAGTTAACCATTTACTGCACAATAATCCCTGGGTGCAGGGGACAGGCAGCGTGGTCCGGGAGCCCCCAATTAAAAAGCTGTTTCAGTGACCTCTGTGCTGTATATAGTTAACCATTTACTGCTCAATAATCCCTCGGAGCAGGGGACAGGCAGTGTGGTCCGGTAGCCCCCAATTAAAATGCTGTGTCAGAGAACACTGCGCCTGTATATAGTTAACCATTTATCCTCAATGAACCCTGGGTGCAGGGGACAGGCAGTGTGGCCTCTCAGCACCCAATGAAAAAGCTGTTTGGGATACCTCTGTGCTGTATACAGTTAACCATTTACTTCCCAATAATCCCTGGCAGCAGGGAAAAGGCAGTGTTGGCTCAGGAGCCCCCAATTAAATGGCTGTTTCAGAGACCTCTGTGCTTTACGTATTTAACCATTTACTGCTCAATAATCCCTGGGAGCAGGGGTCAGGAAGTGTGGCCTCGGGAGCCCCAGTTAAAAAGGTGTTTCAGATAATCTGTGCTGTATATAGTTAACCATTTACTGCTCAATAATCCCAGCGAGTAGGGGGCCGGCAGGGTGGCCTCGGGAGTCCCCAATTAAAAAGCTGTTTCAGAGACCTCTGTGCTGTATATAGCTAACCATTTACTGCTCAATAATCCCTGGGAGCAGGGGTCAGGCAGTGTGGTCCGGGAGACTCCAAATAAAATGCTGTGGCAGAGACCTTTGTGCTGTATATAGTTAATCATTTACTGCTCAATAATCCCTGGGAGCAGGGGACAGGCAGTGTGGCCTCGGGAGCCCCCAATTAAAAAGCTATTTCAGAGACCTCTGTGCTGTATTTAGTTAACCATTTACTTTTCAATAATCCCTGGGAGCAGGGGATAGGCAGTGTGGCCTCGGGAGCCCCCAATTAAAATGCTGTGGCAGAGACCTCTGTGCTGTATATAGTTAACCATTTACTGCTCAATAATCCCTGGGAGCAGGGGATAGGCAGTGTGGCCTCGGGAGCCCCCAATTAAAAAGCTGTTTCAGAGACCTCTGTGCTGTATACAGTTAACCATTTACTGCTCAATAATCCCTGGGAGCAGGGAACAGGCAGTGTGGTCCGTGAGCCACCAATTAAAAAGCTGTTTCAGAGACGTCTTTGCTGTATATGGTTAACCATTTACTGCTCAATAATCCCTGGGAGCGGGGGGCAGGCAGGGTGGCCTCGGGAGTCCCCAATTAAAAAGCTGTTTCAGAGACCTATGTGCTGTATATAGCTAACCATTTACTGCTCAATAATCCCTGGGAGCAGGGGTCAGGCAGTGTGGTCCGGGAGACCCCAATTAAAATGCTGTGGCAGAGACCTCTGTGCTGTATATAGTTAACCATTTACTGCTCAATAATCCCAGGGGCCAGGCAGTGTGGTCCGGGAGACCCCAATAAAAAAGCTGTTTCACAGACCTCTGTGCTGTATATAGTTAACCATTTACTGCTCAATAATCACTGGGAGCAGGGGACATGCAGTGTGGCCTCGGGAGCCCCCAATTAAAAGGCTGTTTCAGAGACCTCTGTGCTGTATGTATTTAACCATTTACTGCACAATAAACCCTGGGAGCAGGTACAGGCTGTGTGGCCTCGAGAGCACCCAATTAAAAAGCTGTTTCAGAGACCTCTGTGCTGTATACAGTTAACCATTTACTGCTCAATAATCCCTGGGAGCAGGGAACAGGCAGTGTGGTCCGTGAGCCCCCAATTAAAAAGCTGTTTCAGAGACGCCTTTACTGTATATGGTTAACCATTTACTGCTCAATAATCCCTGGGAGCAGGGGGCAGGCAGGGTGACCTTGGGAGCCCCCAATTAAACAGCTGTTTCAGAGACCTGTGTGCTGTAAATAGCTAACCATTTACTGCTCAATAATCCCTGGGAGCAGGGGTCAGGCAGTGTGGTCCGGGAGACCCCAATTAAAATGCTGCGTCAGAGACCTCTGTGCTGTATATAGTTAATCATTTACTGCTCAATAATCCCTGGGAGCAGGGGACAGGCAGTGTGGCCTCGGGAGCCGCCAATTAAAAAGCTGTTTCAGAGACCTCTGTGATGTATATAGTTAACCATTTACTGCTCAATAATCCCTGGGAGCAGGGTAGAGGCAGTGTGGCCTCGGGAGCCCCCAATTAAAAAGCTGTTTCAGAGACCTGTGTGCTGTATTTAGCTAACCATTTACTGCTCAATAATCCCTGGGAGCCGGGGTCAGGCAGTGTGGTCCGGGAGACCCCAATTAAAATGCTGTGTCAGAGACCTCTGTGCTGTATATAGTTAACCATTTACTGCTCAATAATCCCTGGGAGCAGGGGACAGGCAGTGTGGTCCGGGAGCCCCCAATTAAAAAGCTGTTTCAGAGACCTCTGTGTTGTATATAGTTAACCATTTACTGCTCAATAATCCCTGGGAGCAGGGGACAGGCAGTGTGGCCTCGGGAGCCGCCAATTAAAAAGCTGTTTCAGAGACCTCTGTGCTGTATATAGTTAACTATTTACTGCTCTATAATCCGTGGGAGCAGGGTAGAGGCAGTGTGGCCTCGGGAGCCCCCAATTAAAAGGCTGTTTCAGAGACCTCTGTGCTGTTCGTATTTAACCATTTACTGCTCAATAATCCCTGGGAGCAGGGGTCACGCAGTGTGGCCTCGAGAAACCCAATTAAAAAGCTGATTCAGAGAACTCTGTGCTGTATATGGTTAACCATTTAATTATCAATAATCCCTGGGAGCAGGGAACAGGCAGTGTCGTCCGTGAGCCACAATTAAAAAGCTGTTTCATAGACGTCTTTGCTGTATATGGTTAACGATTTACTGCTCAATAATCCCTGGGAGCAGGGGTCAGGCAGTGTGGCCTCGGGAGCTCCCAATTAAAAAGCTGTTTCAGAGACCTCTGTGCTGTATACATTTAACCATTTACTGCTCAATAATCCCTGGGAGCAGGGGACAGGCATTGTGGTCAGGGGCCCACCAGTTAAAATGCTGTGTCAGAGACCACTGCACCTATATATAGTTAACCATTTACTGCTCAATAATCCTTGGTAGCATGGGACAGGCAGTGTGGCTCTGGTAGCCCCCAATTAAAAAGCTGAATCAGTGACCTCTGTGCTGTATATAGTTAACCATTTACTGCTCAACAATCCCTGGGAGCAGGGTAGAGGCAGTGTGGCCTCGGGAGCCCCCAATTAAAAAGCTGTTTCAGAGACCTGTGTGCTGTATATAGCTAACCATTTACTGCTCAATAATCCCTGGGAGCAGGGGTCAGGCAGTGTGGTCCGGGAGACCCCAAATAAAATGCTGTGTCAGAGACCTCTGTGCTGTATATAGTTAACCATTTACTGCTCAATAATCCCTGGGAGCAGGGGACAGGCAGTGTGGTCCGGGAGCCCCCAATAAAAAAGCTGTTTCAGAGACCTCTGTGCTGTATATAGTTAACCATTTACTGCTCAATAATCCCTGGGAGCAGGGGACAGGCAGTGTGGCCTCGGGAGCCGCCAATTAAAAAGCTGTTTCAGAGACCTCTGTGCTGTATATAGTTAACTATTTACTGCTCAATAATCCGTGGGAGCAGGGTAGAGGCAGTGTGGCCTCGGGAGCCCCCATTTAAAAGGCTGTTTCAGAGACCTCTGCGCTGTTCGTATTTAACCATTTACTGCTCAATAATCCCTGGGAGCAGGGGTCACGTAGTGTGGCCTCGAGAAACCCAATTAAAAAGCTGATTCAGAGACCTCTGTGCTGTATATGGTTAACCATTTAATTATCAATAATCCCTGGGAGCAGGGAACAGGCAGTGTCGTCCGTGAGCCACAATTAAAAAGCTGTTTCAGAGACGTCTTTGCTGTATATGGTTAACGATTTACTGCTCAATAATCCTTGGTAGCAGGGGACAGGCACTGTGGCTCTGGTAGCCCCCAATTAAAAAGCTGAATCAGTGACCTCTGTGCTGCATATAATTAACCATTTACTGCTCAACAATCCCTGGGAGCAGGGGACAGGCAGTGTGGCCTCGGGTGCCCCCAATTAAAAAGCTGTTTCAGAGACCTCTGTGCTGTATATAGTTAACCATTTACTGCACAATAATCCCTGGGTGCAGGGGACAGGCAGCGTGGTCCGGGAGCCCCCAATTAAAAAGCTGTTTCAGTGACCTCTGTGCTGTATATAGTTAACCATTTACTGCTCAATAATCCCTGGGAGCAGGGGACAGGCAGTGTGGTCCGGGAGCCCCCAATTAAAATGCTGTGTCAGAGAACACTGCGCCTGTATATAGTTAACCATTTATCCTCAATAAACCCTGGGTGCAGGGGACATGCAGTGTGGCCTCTCAGCACCCAATGAAAAAGCTGTTTGGGAGACCTCTGTGCTGTATACAGTTAACCATTTACTTCCCAATAATCCCTGGCAGCAGGGAAAAGGCAGTGTGGCCTCAGGAGCCCCCAATTAAATGGCTGTTTCAGAGACCTCTGTGCTTTACGTATTTAACCATTTACTGCTCAATAATCCCTGGGAGCAGGGGTCAGGAAGTGTGGCCTCGGGAGCCCCAGTTAAAAAGGTGTTTCAGATAATCTGTGCTGTATATAGTTAACCATTTACTGCTCAATAATCCCTGGGAGCAGGGGTCAGGCAGTGTGGTCCGGGAGACCCCAATTAAAATGCTGTGGCAGAGACCTCTGTGCTGTATATAGTTAACCATTTACTGCTCAATAATCCCTGGGAGCAGGGGACAGGCAGTGTGGCCTCGGGAGCCCCCCATTAAAAAGCTATTTCAGAGACCTCTGTGCTGTATTTAGTTAACCATTTACTTTTCAATAATCCCTGGGAGCAGGGGATAGGCAGTGTGGCCTCGGGAGCCCCCAATTAAAAGGCTGTTTCAGAGACCTCTGTGCTGTATACAGTTAACCATTTACTGCTCAATAATCCCTGGGAGCGGGGGGCAGGCAGGGTGGCCTCGGGAGTCCCCAATTAAAAAGCTGTTTCAGAGACCTATGTGCTGTATATAGCTAACCATTTACTGCTCAATAATCCCTGGGAGCAGGGGTCAGGCAGTGTGGTCCGGGAGACCCCAATTAAAATGCTGTGGCAGAGACCTCTGTGCTGTATATAGTTAACCATTTACTGCTCAATAAACCCAGGGACCAGGGGCCAGGCAGTGTGGTCCGGGAGACCCCAATTAAAAAGCTGTTTCACAGACCTCTGTGCTATATAAAGTTAACCATTTACTGCTCAATAATCACTGGGAGCAGGGGACATGCAGTGTGGCCTCGGGAGCCGCCAATTAAAAAGCTGTTTCAGAGACCTCTGTGCTGTATATAGTTAACCATTTACTGCTCAATAATCCCTGGGAGCAGGATAGAGGCAGTGTGGCCTCGGGAGCCCCCAATTAAAAGGCTGTTTCAGAGACCACTGTGCTGTACGTATTTAACCATTTACTGCTCAATAATCCCTGGGAGCAGGGGTCACGCAGTGCGGCCTCGAGAACCCCAATTAAAAAGCTGATTCAGAGACCTCTGTGCCTGTATAGAGTTAACCATTTACTGCTCAATAATCCCTGGGAGCAGGGGACAGGCAGTGTGGCCACGGGTGCCCCAATTAAAAAGCTGTTTCAGAGACCTCTGTGCCTGTATAGAGTTAACTATTTACTGCTCAATAATCCCTGGGAGCAGGGGACAGGCAGTGTGGCCACGGGTGCCCCAATTAAAAGGCTGTTTCAGAGACTTCTGTGCTGTATATAGTTAACCATTTACTGCTCAATAATCCCTGGGAGCAGGGGACAGGCAGTGTGGCCTCGGGAGCCCCCAATTAAAAGGCTGTTTCAGAGACCTCTGTGCTGTATACAGTTAACCATTTACTGGTCAATAATCCCTGGGAGCAGGGAACAGGCAGTGTGGTCCGTGAGCCGCCAATTAAAAAGCTGTTTCAGAGATGTCTTTGCTGTATATGGTTAACCATTTACTGCTCAATAATCCCTGGGAGCGGGGGCAGGCAGGGTGGCCTCGGGAGTCCCCAATTAAAAAGCTGTTTCAGAGACCTATGTGCTGTATATAGCTAACCATTTACTGCTCAATAATCCCTGGGAGCAGGGGTCAGGCAGTGTGGTCCGGGAGACCCCAATTAAAAAGCTGTTTCAGAGACCTCTGTGCTGTATATCGTTAACCATTTACTGCTCAATAATCCCTGGGAGCAGGGGACAGGCAGTGTGGCCTCGGGAGCCGCCAATTAAAAAGCTGTTTCAGAGACCTCTGTGCTGTATATAGTTAACCATTTACTGCTCAATAATCCCTGGGAGCAGGGAAGAGGCAGTGTGGCCTCGGGAGCCCCCAATTAAAAAAGTGTTGCAGATATACTGTGCTGTATATAGTTAACCATTTACTGCTCAATATTCCCTGGGAGCAGGGGAGAGGCAGTGTGGCCTCGGGAGCCGCCAATTAAAAAGCTGTTTCAGAGACCTCTGTGCTGTATATAGTTAACTATTTACTGCTCAATAATCCGTGGGAGCAGGGTAGAGGCAGTGTGGCCTCGGGAGCACCCATTTAAAAGGCTGTTTCAGAGACCTCTGCGCTGTTCGTATTTAACCATTTACTGCTCAATAATCCCTGGGAGCAGGGGTCACGTAGTGTGGCCTCGAGAAACCCAATTAAAAAGCTGATTCAGAGACCTCTGTGCTGTATATGGTTAACCATTTAATTATCAATAATCCCTGGGAGCAGGGAACAGGCAGTGTCGTCCGTGAGCCACAATTAAAAAGCTGTTTCAGAGACGTCTTTGCTGTATATGGTGAACGATTTACTGCTCAATAATCCCTGGGAGCAGGGGTCAGGCAGTGTGGCCTCGGGAGCTCCCAATTAAAAAGCTGTTTCAGAGACCTCTGTGCTGTATATATTTAACCATTTACTGCTCAATAATCCCTGGGAGCAGGGGACAGGCATTGTGGCCAGGGGCCCACCAGTTAAAATGCTGTGTCAGAGACCACTGCACCTATATATAGTTAACCATTTACTGCTCAATAATCCTTGGTAGCAGGGGACAGGCAGTGTGGCTCTGGTAGCCCCCAATTAAAAAGCTGAATCAGTCACCTCTGTGCTGCATATAGTTAACCATTTACTGCTCAACAATCCCTGGGAGCAGGGGACAGGCAGTGTGGCCTCGGGTGCCCCCAATTAAAAAGCTGTTTCAGAGACCTCTGTGCTGTATATAGTTAACCATTTACTGCACAATAATCCCTGGGTGCAGGGGACAGGCAGCGTGGTCCGGGAGCCCCCAATTAAAAAGCTGTTTCAGTGACCTCTGTGCTGTATATAGTTAACCATTTACTGCTCAATAATCCCTGGGAGCAGGGGACAGGCAGTGTGGTCCGGGAGCCCCCAATTAAAATGCTGTGTCAGAGAACACTGCGCCTGTATATAGTTAACCATTTATCCTCAATAAACCCTGGGTGCAGGGGACAGGCAGTGTGGCCTCTCAGCACCCAATGAAAAAGCTGTTTGGGAGACCTATGTGCTGTATAAAGTTAACCATTCACTTCCCAATAATCCCTGGCAGCAGGGAAAAGGCAGTGTGGCCTCAGGAGCCCCCAATTAAATGGCTGTTTCAGAGACCTCTGTGCTTTACGTATTTAACCATTTACTGCTCAATAATCCCTGGGAGCAGGGGTCAGGAAGTGTGGCCTCGGGAGCCCCAGTTAAAAAGGTGTTTCAGATAATCTGTGCTGTATATAGTTAACCATTTACTGCTCAATAATCCCAGCGAGTAGGGGGCCGGCAGGGTGGCCTCGGGAGTCCCCAATTAAAAAGTTGTTTCAGAGACCTCTGTGCTGTATATAGCTAACCATTTACTGCTCAATAATCCCTGGGAGCAGGGGTCAGGCAGTGTGGTCCGAATGACCCCAATTAAAATGCTGTGGCAGAGACCTCTGTGCTGTATATAGTTAACCATTTACTGCTCAATAATCCCTGGGAGCAGGGGACAGGCAGTGTGGCCTCGGGAGCCCCCCATTAAAAAGCTATTTCAGAGACCTCTGTGCTGTATTTAGTTAACCATTTACTTTTCAATAATCCCTGGGAGCAGGGGATAGGCAGTGTGGCCTCGGGAGCCCCCAATTAAAAGGCTGTTTCAGAGACCTCTGTGCTGTATACAGTTAACCATTTACTGGTCAATAATCCCAGGGACCAGGGGCCAGGCAGTGTGGTCCGGGAGACCCCAATTAAAAAGCTGTTTCACAGACCTCTGTGCTATAAATAGTTAACCATTTACTGCTCAATAATCCCTGGGAGCAGGATAGAGGCAGTGTGGCCTCGGGAGCCCCCAATTAAAAGGCTGTTTCAGAGACCTCTGTGCTGTACGTATTTAACCATTTACTGCTCAATAATCCCTGGGAGCAGGGGTCACGCAGTGCGGCCTCGAGAACCCCAATTAAAAAGATGATTCAGAGACCTCTGTGCCTGTATAGAGTTAACCATTTACTGCTCAATAATCCCTGGGAGCAGGGGACAGGCAGTGTGGCCACGGGTGCCCCAATTAAAAAGCTGTTTCAGAGACCTCTGTGCCTGTATAGAGTTAACTATTTACTGCTCAATAATCCCTGGGAGCAGGGGACAGGCAGTGTGGCCACGGGTGCCCCAATTAAAAGGCTGTTTCAGAGACTTCTGTGCGGTATATAGTTAACCATTTACTGCTCAATAATCCCTGGGAGCAGGGGACAGGCAGTGTGGCCTCGGGAGCACCCAATTAAAAGGCTGTTTCAGAGACCTCTGTGCTGTATACAGTTAACCATTTACTGGTCAATAATCCCTGGGAGCAGGGAACAGGCAGTGTGGTCCGTGAGCCGCCAATTAAAAAGCTGTTTCAGAGACGTCTTTGCTGTATATGGTTAACCATTTACTGCTCAATAATCCCTGGGAGCGGGGGGCAGGCAGGGTGGCCTCGGGAGTCCCCAATTAAAAAGCTGTTTCAGAGACCTATGTGCTGTATATAGCTAACCATTTACTGCTCAATAATCCCTGGGAGCAGGGGTCAGGCAGTGTGGTCCGGGAGACCCCAATTAAAATGCTGTGGCAGAGACCTCTGTGCTGTATATAGTTAACCATTTACTGCTCAATAATCCCTGGGAGCAGGGGACAGGCAGTGTGGCCTCGGGAGCCGCCAATTAAAAAGCTGTTTCAGAGACCTCTGTGCTGTATATAGTTAACCATTTACTGCTCAATAATCCCTGGGAGCAGGGAAGAGGCAGTGTGGCCTCGGGAGCCCCCAGTTAAAAAGGTGTTTCAGATATACTGTGCTGTATATAGTTAACCATTTACTGCTCAATAATCCCTGGGAGCAGGGAAGAGGCAGTGTGGCCTCGGGAGCCCCCAGTTAAAAAGGTGTTTCAGAGACATCTGTGCTGTATATAGTTAACCATTTACTGCTCAAAAATCCCTGGGAGCAGGGTCGAGGCAGTGTGGCCTCGGGAGCCCCAATTAACAGGCTGTTTCAGAGACCTCTGTGCTGCATGTATTTAACCATTTACTGCTCAATAATCCCTGGGAGCAGGTACAGGCAGTGTGGCCTAGAGAGCACCCAATTAAAAAGCTGTTTCAGAGACCTCTGTGCTGTATACAGTTAACCATTTACTGCTCAATAATCCCTGGGACCAGGGGCCAGGCAGTGTGGTCCGGGAGACCCCAATTAAAAAGCTGTTTCACAGACCTCTGTGCTGTATATAGTTAACCATTTACTGCTCAATAATCCCTGGGAGCAGGGGACATGCAGTGTGGCCTCGGGAGCCGCCAATTAAAAAGCTGTTTCAGAGACCTCTGTGCTGTAAATAGTTAACCATTTACTGCTCAATAATCCCTGGGAGCAGGATAGAGGCAGTGTGGCCTCGGGAGCCCCCAATTAAAAGGCTGTTTCAGAGACCTTTGTGCTGTACGTATTTAACCATTTACTGCTCAATAATCCCTGGGACCAGGGGTCACGCAGTGCGGCCTCTAGAACCCCAATTAAAAAGCTGATTCCGAGACCTCTGTGCCTGTATAGAGTTAACCATTTACTGCTCAATAATCCCTGGGAGCAGGGGACAGGCAGTGTGGCCACGGGTGCCCCAATTAAAAAGCTGTTTCAGAGACCTCTGTGCCTGTATAGAGTTAACTATTTACTGCTCAATAATCCCTGGGAGCGGGGGACAGGCAGTGTGGCCACGGGTGCCCCAATTAAAAGGCTGTTTCAGAGACTTCTGTGCTGTATATAGTTAACCATTTACTGCTCAATAATCCCTGGGAGCAGGGGACAGGCAGTGTGGCCTCGGGAGCCCCCAATTAAAAGGCTGTTTCAGAGACCTCTGTGCTGTATATAGTTAACCATTTACTGCTCAGTAATCTCTGGGAGCAGGGGACAGGCAGTGTGGCCTCGGGAGGCCCCAATTAAAAAGCTGTTTCAGAGACCTCTGTGCCTGTATATAGTTAACCATTTACTGCTCAATTATCCCTGAGAGCAAGGGTCAGGCAGTGTGGCCTCGGGAGACCCCAATTAAAATGCTGTGGCAGAGACCTCTGTGCTGTATATAGTTAACCATTTACTGCTCAATAATCCCTGGGAGCAGGGGACAGGCAGTGTGGCCTCGGGAGCCGCCAATTAAAAAGCTGTTTCAGAGACCTCTGTGCTGTATATAGTTAACCATTTACTGCTCAATAATCCCTGGGAGCAGGGAAGAGGCAGTGTGGCCTCGGGAGCCCCCAGTTAAAAAGGTGTTTCAGAGACATCTGTGCTGTATATAGTTAACCATTTACTGCTCAAAAATCCCTGGGAGCAGGGTAGAGGCAGTGTGGCCTCGGGAGCCCCAATTAACAGGCTGTTTCAGAGACCTCTGTGCTGCATGTATTTAACCATTTACTGCTCAATAATCCCTGGGAGCAGGTACAGGCAGTGTGGCCTAGAGAGCACCCAATTAAAAAGCTGTTTCAGAGATCTCTGTGCTGTATACAGTTAACCATTTACTGCTCAATAATCCCTGGGACCAGGGGCCAGGCAGTGTGGTCCGGGAGACCCCAATTAAAAAGCTGTTTCACAGACCTCTGTGCTGTATATAGTTAACCATTTACTGCTCAATAATCCCTGGGAGCAGGGGACATGCAGTGTGGCCTCGGGAGCCCCCAATTAAAAGGCTGTTTCAGAGACCTTTGTGCTGTACGTATTTAACCATTTACTGCTCAATAATCCCTGGGACCAGGGGTCACGCAGTGCGGCCTCGAGAACCCCAATTAAAAAGCTGATTCCGAGACCTCTGTGCCTGTATAGAGTTAACCATTTACTGCTCAATAATCCCTGGGAGCAGGGGACAGGCAGTGTGGCCACGGGTGCCCCAATTAAAAAGCTGTTTCAGAGACCTCTGTGCCTGTATAGAGTTAACTATTTACTTCTCAATAATCCCTGGGAGCGGGGGACAGGCAGTGTGGCCACGGGTGCCCCAATTAAAAGGCTGTTTCAGAGACTTCTGTGCTGTATATAGTTAACCATTTACTGCTCAATAATCCCTGGGAGCAGGGGACAGGCAGTGTGGCCTCGGGAGCCCCCAATTAAAAGGCTGTTTCAGAGACCTCTGTGCTGTATATAGTTAACCATTTACTGCTCAGTAATCTCTGGGAGCAGGGGACAGGCAGTGTGGCCTCGGGAGGCCCCAATTAAAAAGCTGTTTCAGAGACCTCTGTGCCTGTATATAGTTAACCATTTACTGCTCAATTATCCCTGAGAGCAAGGGTCAGGCAGTGTGGCCTCGGGAGACCCCAATTAAAATGCTGTGGCAGAGACCTCTGTGCTGTATATAGTTAACCATTTACTGCTCAATAATCCCTGGGAGCAGGGGACAGGCAGTGTGGCCTCGGGAGCCGCCAATTAAAAAGCTGTTTCAGAGACCTCTGTGCTGTATATAGTTAACCATTTACTGCTCAATAATCCCTGGGAGCAGGGAAGAAGCAGTGTGGCCTCGGGAGCCCCCAGTTAAAAAGGTGTTTCAGAGACATCTGTGCTGTATATAGTTAACCATTTACTGCTCAAAAATCCCTGGGAGCAGGGTAGAGGCAGTGTGGCCTCGGGAGCCCCAATTAACAGGCTGTTTCAGAGACCTCTGTGCTGCATGTATTTAACCATTTACTGCTCAATAATCCCTGGGAGCAGGTACAGGCAGTGTGGCCTAGAGAGCACCCAATTAAAAAGCTGTTTCAGAGATCTCTGTGCTGTATACAGTTAACCATTTACTGCTCAATAATCCCTGGGACCAGGGGCCAGGCAGTGTGGTCCGGGAGACCCCAATTAAAAAGCTGTTTCACAGACCTCTGTGCTGTATATAGTTAACCATTTACTGCTCAATAATCCCTGGGAGCAGGGGACATGCAGTGTGGCCTCGGGAGCCCCCAATTAAAAGGCTGTTTCAGAGACCTTTGTGCTGTACGTATTTAACCATTTACTGCTCAATAATCCCTGGGACCAGGGGTCACGCAGTGCGGCCTCGAGAACCCCAATTAAAAAGCTGATTCCGAGACCTCTGTGCCTGTATAGAGTTAACCATTTACTGCTCAATAATCCCTGGGAGCAGGGGACAGGCAGTGTGGCCACGGGTGCCCCAATTAAAAAGCTGTTTCAGAGACCTCTGTGCCTGTATAGAGTTAACTATTTACTTCTCAATAATCCCTGGGAGCGGGGGACAGGCAGTGTGGCCACGGGTGCCCCAATTAAAAGGCTGTTTCAGAGACTTCTGTGCTGTATATAGTTAACCATTTACTGCTCAATAATCCCTGGGAGCAGGGGACAGGCAGTGTGGCCTCGGGAGCCCCCAATTAAAAGGCTGTTTCAGAGACCTCTGTGCTGTATATAGTTAACCATTTACTGCTCAGTAATCTCTGGGAGCAGGGGACAGGCAGTGTGGCCTCGGGAGGCCCCAATTAAAAAGCTGTTTCAGAGACCTCTGTGCCTGTATATAGTTAACCATTTACTGCTCAATTATCCCTGAGAGCAAGGGTCAGGCAGTGTGGCCTCGGGAGCCCTCAATTAAAAAGCTGTTTCAGTGACCTCTGCGCCTGTATATAGTTAACCATTTACTGCTCAATAAGCCCTGGGAGCAGGGGACAGGCAGTGTGGTCCGGGAGCACACATTTAAAAAGCTGTTTCAGAGACTTCTGCGCCTGAATAGTTAACCATTTACTGCTCAATAATCCTTCGGAGCAGGGGACAGGCAGTGTAGCATCGGGTGCCCCCAATTAAAAAGCTGTTTCCGAGATCTCTGTGCTGTATATAGTTAACCATTTACTGCTCAATAATCACTGGGAGCAGGGGACATGCAGTATGACCTCGGGAGCCCCCAGTTAAAAAGCTGTTTCAGAGACCTCTGTGCTGTACGTACTTAACCATTTACTTCCCAATAATCCCTGGGAGCAGGGTACAGGCAGTGTGGCCTCGGGAGCCCCCAATTAAAAAGCTGTGTCAGAGACCTCTATGCTGTATATAGTTAACCATTTACTTCTCAATAATCCCTGGGAACAGGGGACAGGCAGTGTGGCCTCGGGAGCCCCCTATTAAAAAGCTGTTTCAGATACTCTGTGCTGTATATACTTAACCATTTACTGTCAATAATCCCTCGTAGCAGGGGACAGGCAGTGTGGTCCGGGAGCCCCCAATTAAAAAGCTGTTTCAGAGACCCCTGTGCTGTATATAGTTAACCATTTACTGCTCAATAATCCCTTGGAGCAGGGGACAGGCAGTGTGGCCTCGCAGAACCCAATGAAAAAGCTGATTGGGAGACCTCTGTGCTGTATACAGTTAACCATTTACTGCTCAATAATCCCTGGGAGCAGGGGTCAGGCTGTTTTGCCTTCGGAGGCCCCAATTAAAAAGCTGTTTCAGAGATCTCTATGCTGTATATAGTTAACCGTGTACTTCCCAATAATCCCTGGGAGAAGGGGACAGGCAGTGTGGCCTCGGGAGCCCCCAATTAAAAAGCTGTTTCAGAGACCTCTGTGCCTGTATATAGTTAACCATTTACTGCTCAATAATCCTTGTGAGCAGGGTACAGGCAGTGTGGCCTTGGGAGCCCCCAATTAAAAATCTGTTTCAGAGGCCTCTGTGCTGTGTTTATTTAACCATTTACTTTGTCTTAATAAACCCTGGGATCTGGAGACAGGCAGTGTGGCCTTGGGAGCCCCCAATTAAAAAGCTGTTTCAGAGGCCTCTGTGCTGTATATAATTAACCATTTACTGCTCAAAACTCCCTGGGAGCAGGGGGACAGACAGTGTGGCCTCGGGAGCCCCCAATTAAAAAGCTGTTTCAGTGACCTCTGTGCTGTATATATTTAACCATTTACTGCTCAATAATCCCTGGTAGCAGGGGACAGGCAGCGTGGCCTCGGGAGCCCCCAATTAAAAAGCTGTTTCAGTGATCTCTGTGCTGTATATAGTTAACAATTTACTGCTCAATAATCCCTGGGAGCAGGGGTCAGGCAGTGTGGCCTCGGGAGCCCCCAATTAAACCGCTGTTTCAGAGACCTCTGTGCCTGTTTATAGTTAACCATTTACTGCTCAATAATCAGTGGGAGCAGGGGACAGGCAGTGTGGTCCGGGAGCCCCAATTAAAATGCTGGTTCAGAGACCTCTGTCCCTGTATATACTTAACCATTTACAGCTCAATAATACCTTGGAGCAGGGGTTGAAATGCTGTGTCAGAGACCACTGGGCCTGTATATAGTTAACCATTTACTGCTCAATAATCCCTGGGAGCATGGGACAGGCAGTGTGGCCTCGGGAGCCCCCAGTTAAAAAGGTGTTTCAGATACTCTGTGCTGTATGTTGTTAACCATTTACTGCTCAATATTCCCTGGGAGCATGGGACAGGCAGTGTGGCCTCGGGAGCCCCCAGTTAAAAAGGTGTTTCAGATAAACTGTGCTGTATATAGTTAACCATTTACTGCTCAATAATCCCTGGGAGCAGGGAGCAGGCAGTGTGGCTCCGGATGCCCCCAATTAAAACGCTGTTTCAGAGACCTATGTGCCTGTATATAGTTAACCATTTACTGCTCAATATTCCCTGGGAGCAGGGGACAGGCAGTGTGGCCTCGGGAGCCCCCAATTAAAAAGCTGTTTCAGAGACCTCTGTGCTGTATGTAGTTAACCATTTACTGCTCAATTGTCCCTGGGAGCAGGGGACAGGCAGCGTGGTCCGGGAGCCCCCAGTTAAAAACCTGTTTCAGAGACCTCTGTGCCTGAATATAGTTAACCATTTACTTCTCAATATTCCCTGGGAGCAGAGGACAGGCAGTGTGGCTCCGGGAGCCCCCAATTGAAAAGCTGTTTCAGTGACCTCTGTGCTGTGTATATTTAACCATTTACTTCGTCTTAATAAACCCTGGGAGCTGGAGACAGGCAGTGTGGCCTCGGGAGCCCCCAATTAAAAAGCAGTTTCAGTGACAACTGTGCTGTATATGTTTAACCATTTACTTGGTCTTAATAATCGCTGGGAGCTGTAGACAGGCAGTGTGGCCTCGGGAGCCCCCAATTAAAAAGCAGTTTCAGTGACAACTGTGCTGTATATATTTAACCATTTACTGCTCAATAATCCCTGGGAGCAGGGGACAGGCAGTGTGGCCTCGGGAGCCCCCAATTAAAAAGATGTTTCACAGACCTCTGTGCTGTATATAGTTAACCATTTACTGCTCAATAATCCGTGGGAGCAGGGGACGTGCAGTGTGGCTCCCGGAGCCCCCAATTAAAAAGTTGTTTCAGTAACCTCTGCTGTATATAGTTAACCATTTACTGCTCAATAATCCCTGGGAGCAGGGGACAGGCAGTATGGCCTTGGGAGCCCCCAATTAAAAAGCTGTTTCAGAGGCCTCTGTGCTGTATATAATTAACCATTTACTTCACAATAATCCCTGGGAGCAGGGGACAGGCAGTGAGGCCTCGGGAGCCCCCAATGAAAAAGCTGTTCCAGTGAACTCTGTGCTCTATATATTTAACCATTTACTGCTCAATAATCCCTGGGAGCAGGGGACAGGCAGTGTGGCCTCGGGAGCCCCCAATTAAAAAGCTTTTTCAGTGACCTCTGTGCTGTATATAGTTAACAATTTACTGCTCAATAATCCCTGGGAGCAGGGGTCAGGCAGTGTGGCCTCGGGAGCCCCCAATTTAAAAGCTGTTTCAGTGACCTCTGTGCCTGTATATAGTTAACCATTTACTGCTCAATAATCCCTGGGAGCAGGGGACAGGCAGTGTGGCTCCGGGATCCCCCAATTAAAAAGCTGTTTCAGTGACCTCTGTGCTGTATATAGTTAACCATTTACTGCTCAATAATCAGTGGGAGCAGGGGACAGGCAGTGTGGTCCGGGAGCCCAAATTAAAATGCTGGTTCAGAGATATCTGTCCCTGTATATACTTAACCATTTACTGCTCAATAATCCCTGGGAGCAGGGGTTGAAATGCTGTGTCAGAGACCACTGGGCCTGTATATAGATAACCATTTACTGCTCAATATTCCCTGGGAGCATGGGACAGGCAGTGTGGCCTCGGGAGCCCCCAGTTAAAAAGGTGTTTCAGATAAGCTGTGCTGTATATAGTTAACCATTTACTGCTCAATAATCCCTGGGAGCAGGTGACAGGCCGTGTGGCTACGGGAGCCCCAATTAAAAAGCTGTTTCAGAGGCCTCTGTGCTGTGTATAGTTAACCATTTACTTCTCAGTAATCCCTGGGAGCAGGGGACAGGCAGTGTGGTCCGGGACCCCCAATTAAAACGCGGTTTCAGAAACCTCTGCGCCTGGATATAGTTAACCATTTACTGCTCAACAATCCCTGGGAGCAGGGGACAGGCAGTGTGGTCCTGGAGACCCCAATAAAAAGCTGCTTCAGAGACCTCTGCGCCTGGATATAGTTAACCATTTACTGCTCAATAATCCCTGGGTGCAGGGGACATGCAGTGTGGCTCCCGGAGCACCCAATTAAAAAGTTGTTTCAGTAACCTCTGCTGTATATAGTTAACCATTTACTGCTCAATAATCCCTCTGAGCAGGGGACAGGCAGTATGGCCTTGGGAGCCCCCAATTAAAAAGCTGTTTCAGAGGCCTCTGTGCTGTATATAATTAACCATTTACTTCTCAATAATCCCTGTGAGCAGGGAACAGGCAGTGTGGCATTGGGAGCCCACAATTAAAAAGCATTTTCAGAGGACTCTGTGCTATATATAATTAACCATTTACTTCTCAATAATCCCTGTGAGCAGGGAACAGGCCGTGTGGCTCCGGGAGCCCGAATTAAAAAGCTGTTTCAGAGACCTCTGTGCCTGTATATAGTTAACCATTTACTGCTCAACAATCCCTGGGAGCAGGGGACAGGCAGTGTGGCTCCGAGATCCCCCAATTAAAAAACCTTTTCAGTGACCTCTGTGCAGTCTATCGTTAACCATTTGCTTCTCAATAATCCCTGGGAGCAGGGTACAGGCAGTGTGGTCCGTGAGCCACAATTAAAAAGCTGTTTCACAGACCTCTGTGCTGTATATAGTTAACCATTTACTGCTCAATAATCCCTGGGAGCAGGGGACAGGCAGTGTGGCCTCGGGAGCCCCCAATTAAAAACACTTTCAGAGAGCTCTGTGCTGAATATATTTAACCATTTAGTTCTCAATAATCCCTGGGAGCAGGGGACAGCAGTGTGGCCTTGGGAGCCCCCAATTAAAAAGCTGTTTCAGAGGACTCTGTGCTATATATAATTAACCATTTACTTCTCAATAATCCCTGGGAGCAGGGGACAGGCAGTGTGGCCTCGGGAGCCCCCAGTTAAAAAGGTGTTTCAGATACTCTGTGCTGTATATAGTTAACCATTTACTGCTCAATAATCCCTGGGAGCAGGGGACAGGCATTGCGGCCCCGGGAGCCCCCAGTTAAAAAGGTGTTTCAGATACTCTGTGCTGTATATTGTTAACCATTTATTGCTTAATAATCCCTGGGAGCAGATGACAGGCAGTGTGGCCTCGGGAGCCCATAGTTAAAAAGGTGTTTCAGATACACTGTGCTGTATATAGTTAACCATTTACTGCTCAATAATCCCTGTGAGCAGGTGACAGGCCGTGTGGCTCAGGGAGCCCGAATTAAAAAGCTGGTTCAGAGACCTCTGTGCCTGTATATAGTTAACCATTTACTGCTCAATAATCCCTGGGAGCAGGGGACAGGCAGTGTGGCTCCGAGATCCCCCAATTAAAAAGCTGTTTCAGTGACCTCTGTGCTGTATATAGTTAACCATTTGCTTCTCAATAATCCCTGGGAGCAGGGACAGGCAGTGTGGTCCGTGAGCACAATTAAATAGCTGTTTCACAGACCTCTGTGCTGTATATAGTTAACCATTTACTGCTCAATAATCCCTGGATGCTGGGGACAGGCAGTGTGGCTTCGGGAGCCCCCAATTTAAAAGCTGTTTCAGAGACCTCTGTGCTGTATATATTTAACCATTTACTGCTCAATGATCCCTGGGAGCAGGGGACAGGCAGAGTGGCTCCGGGTGCCCCCAATATAAAACCTGTTTCAGTGACCTCTGTGCCTATATATAGTTAACTATTTACTGCTCAATAATCCTTGGGAGCAGGAGTCAGGCAGTGTGGCTCCGTGAGTCCCCAATTAAAAAACTGTTTCAGTGATCTCTGTGCTGTGTATATTTAACCATTTACTGCTCAATAACCCCTGTGAGCAGGGAACAGGCAGTGTGGCCTCGGGAGCCGCCAATTAAAAAGCTGTTTCAGAGGACTCTGTGCGATATATAATAAACAATTTACTTCTCAATAATCCCTGGGAGCAGGGGACAGGCCGTGTGGCTCCGGGAGCCCGAATTAAAAAGCTGTTTCAGAGACCTCTGCGCTTGTATATAGTTAAGCATTTACTGCTCAATAATCCCTGGGAGCAGGGGACAGGCAGTGCGGCCCCGGGAGCCCCCAAATAAAAAGCTGTTTCAGAGACCTCTGTGCCTGTATATAGTTAACCATTTACTGCTCAATAATCCCTGGGAGCAGGGGACAGGCAGTGTGGCTCCGAGATCCCCCAATTAAAAAGCTGTTTCAGTGACCTCTGTGCTGTATATAGTTAACCATTTGCTTCTCAATAATCCCTGGGAGCAGGGACAGGCAGTGTGGTCCGTGAGCACAATTAAATAGCTCTTTCACAGACCTCTGTGCTGTATATAGTTAACCATTTACTGCTCAATAATCCCTGGATGCTGGGGACAGGCAGTGTGGCTTCGGGAGCCCCCAATTAAAAAGCTGTTTCAGAGACCTCTGTGCTGTAAATAGTTAACCATTTACTGCTCAATAATCCCTGGGAGCAGGGGACAGCAGTGTGGACTTGGGAGCCCCCAATTAAAAAGCTTTTTCAGAGACCTCTGTGCTGTATATATTTAACCATTTACTGCTCAATAATCCCTGGGAGCAGGGGACAGGCAGCGTGGCTCCGGGTGCCCCCAATAAAAAACCTGTTTCAGTGACCTCTGTGCCTATATATAGTTAACTATTTACTGCTCAATAATCCTTGGGAGCAGGAGTCAGGCAGTGTGGCTCCGTGAGTCCCCAATTAAAAAACTGTTTCAGTGATCTCTGTGCTGTGTATATTTAACCATTTACTGCTCAATAACCCCTGTGAGCAGGGAACAGGCAGTGTGGCCTTGGGAGCCCACAATTAAAAAGCTGTTTCAGAGGACTCTGTGCTATATATAATTAACAATTTACTTCTCAATAATCCCTGGGAGCAGGGGACAGGCCGTGTGGCTCCGGGAGCCCGAATTAAAAAGCTGTTTCAGAGACCTCTGCGCTTGTATATAGTTAAGCTTTTACTGCTCAATAACCCCTGGGAGCAGGGGACAGGCAGTGCGGCCCCGGGAGCCCCCAATTAAAAAGCTGTTTCAGAGACCTCTGTGCCTGTATATAGTTAACCATTTGCTGCTCAATAATCCCTGGGAGCAGGGGACAGGCAGTGTGGCTCCGAGATCCCCCAATTAAAAAACATTTTCAGTGACCACTGTGCAATCTATCGTTAACCATTTGCTTCTCAATAATCCCTGGGAGCAGGGGACAGGCAGTGTGGTCCGTGAGCCACAATTTAAAAGCTGTTTCACAGGCCTCTGTGCTGTATATAGTTAACCATTTACTGCTCAATAATGCCTGGGAGCAGGGGACAGGCAGTGTGGCCTTGGGAGCCCCCAATTAAAAAGCTGTTTCAGAGACCTCTGCGCTGTATATATTTAACCATTTACTGCTCAATAATCCCTGGGAGCAGGAGTCAGGCAGTGTGGCTCCGGGAGCCCCCAATTAAAAAACTGTTTCAGGGACCTCTGTGCTGTATATATTTAACCATTTACTTCTCAATAATCCCTGGGAGCAGGGGACAGGCAGTCTGGTCTCGGGTGAAAACAATTAAAACACTGTTTCAGAGACCTCTGTGCCTGTATATAGTTAACCATTTACTGCTCAATAATCCCTGGGAGCAGGGGTCAGGCAGTGCGGCCCCGGGAGCCCCCAATTAAAAAGTTGTTTCAGAGACCTCTGTGCCTGTATATAGTTAACCATTTACTGCTCAATAATCCCTGGGAGCAGGGGACAGGCATTGTGTCCGGGTACCCCCAATTAAAAAGCTGTTTCTGAGACCTCTGTGCTGTATATAGTTAACCATTTACTGCTCAATAATCCCTGGGACCAGGGGGCAGGCAGTGTGGCCTCGGGAGCCCCCAATTAAAACGTTGTTTCAGAGACCTCTGTGCCTGTATGTCATTAACCATTTGCTTCTCAATAATCCCTGGGAGCAGGGAACATGCAGTGTGGTCCGTGAGCCACAATTAAAAAGCTATTTCACAGACCTCTGTGCTGTATATAGTTAACCATTTACTGCTCAATAATCCCTGGGAGCAGGGGACAGGCAGTGTGTCCGGGAACCCCCAATTAAAAAGCTGTTTCTGAGACCTCTGTGCTGTATATAGTTAACCATTTACTGCTCAATAATCCCTGGGAGCAGGAGACAGGCAGTGTGGTCCGGGAGCCCACAATTAAAAAAGCTGTTTCAGAGGACTCTGTGCTATATATAATTAACCATTTACTTCTCAATAATCCCTGGGAGCAGTGGACAGGCAGTGTGGTCCGGGAGCCCCCAAAAAAATGCTGGTTCAGAGACCTCTGTCCCTGTATATAGTTAAACCTTTTCCTGCACAATAATCCCTGGGAGCAGGGGTTAAAATGATGTGTCAGAGACCACTGGGTCTGTATATAGTTAACCATTTACTTCTCAATAATCCCTGGGAGCAAGGGACAGGCAGTGTGGCTCCAGGAGCACCCAGTTAAAAAGCTGTTTCAGAGACCTCTGTGCTGTATATATTTAACCATTTACTTCTCAATAACCCCTGTGAGCAGGGGACAGCAGTGTGGCCTCGGGAGCCCCCAATTCAAAAGCTGTTCCAGAGACGTCTGTGCTGTATATATTTAACCATTTTCTTCTCAATAATCCCTGGGAGCAGGGGACAGGCAGTGTGGCCTCGGGAGCCCCCAATTTAAAAACTGTTTCAGGGACCTCTGTGCCTGAATATAGTTAACAATTTACTGCTCAATAATCCCTGGGAGCAGGGGACAGGCAGTGTGGCGTCGTGAGCCCCCAATTAAAAAGCTGTTTCAGAGACGTCTGTGCTGTATATATTTAAGCATTTTCTTCTCAATAATCCCTGGGAGCAGGGGACAGCAGTGTGGCCTCGGGAGACCCCAATTAAAAAGCTGATTCAGAGACCTCTGTGCTGTATATCGTTAACCATTTACTTCTCAATAATCCTTGGGAGCAGGGGACAGACAGTGTGGTCGGGAGCTCCCAATTAAAAAGCTGTTTCAGCGACCTCTCTGCTGTGTATATTTAACCATTTACTTCTCAATAATCCCTGGGAGCAGGGGACAGGCAGTGTGGTCTCTTGAGAAAACAATTAAAACTCTGTTTCAGAGACCTCTGTGCCTGTATATAGTTAACCATTTACTGCTCAATAATCCCTGGGTGCAGGGGATAGGCAGTGTGGCCTCGGGAGCACCCAATTAAAAAGCTGTTTCAGTGATCTCAGTGTCTAAATATAGTTAACCATTTACGTCTCAATAATCCTGGGGAGCAGGGGACAGGCAGTGTGGCTCCGGGTGCCCCAAATTAAAAATCTGTTTCAGAGATCTCTGTGCTGTATATAGTTAACCATTTACTTCTCAATTATCCCTTGGAGCAGGGGACAGGCAGTGTAGCTCCGGGAGCCCCCAATTAAAAAGCTGTTTCAGAGACCTCTGTGCTGTATATAGTTAACCATTTACTTCTCAATAATCCCTGGGAGCAGGGGACAGGCAGTGTGGCCTCGGGAGCCCCCAATTTAAAAACTGTTTCAGGGACCTCTGTGCCTGAATATAGTTAACAATTTACTGCTCAATAATCCCTGGGAGCAGGGGACAGGCAGTGTGGCGTCGTGAGCCCCCAATTAAAAAGCTGTTTCAGAGACCTCTGTGCTGTATATAGTTAACCATTTACTTCTCAATAATCCCTGGGAGTAGGGGACAGCAGTGTGGACTTGGGAGCCCCCAATTAAAAAGCTTTTTCAGAGACCTCTGTGCTTGTATATAGTTAACCATTTACTGCTCAATAATCACTGGGAGCAGGGGACAGGCAGTGTGGCTCCGAGATCCCCCAATTAAAAAACCTTTTCAGTGACCTCTGTGCAGTCTATCGTTAACCATTTGCTTCTCAATAATCCCTGGGAGCAGGGTACAGGCAGTGTGGTCCGTGAGCCACAATTAAAAAGCTGTTTCACAGACCTCTGTGCTGTATATAGTTAACCATTTACTGCTCAATAATCCCTGGGAGCAGGGGACAGGCAGTGTGGCCTCGGGAGCCCCCAATTAAAAACACTTTCAGAGACCTCTGTGCTGAATATATTTAACCATTTAGTTCTCAATAATCCCTGGGAGCAGGGGACAGCAGTGTGGCCTTGGGAGCCCCCAATTAAAAAGCTGTTTCAGAGGACTCTGTGCTATATATAATTAACCATTTACTTCTCAATAATCCCTGGGAGCAGGGGACAGGCAGTGTGGCCTCGGGAGCCCCCAGTTAAAAAGGTGTTTCAGATACTCTGTGCTGTATATAGTTAACCATTTACTGCTCAATAATCCCTGGGAGCAGGGGACAGGCATTGCGGCCCCGGGAGCCCCCAGTTAAAAAGGTGTTTCAGATACTCTGTGCTGTATATTGTTAACCATTTATTGCTTAATAATCCCTGGGAGCAGATGACAGGCAGTGTGGCCTCGGGAGCCCATAGTTAAAAAGGTGTTTCAGATACACTGTGCTGTATATAGTTAACCATTTACTGCTCAATAATCCCTGTGAGCAGGTGACAGGCCGTGTGGCTCAGGGAGCCCGAATTAAAAAGCTGTTTCAGAGACCTCTGCGCCTGTATACAGTTAACCATTTACTGCTCAATAATTCCTGGGAGCAGGGGACAGGCAGTGCGGCCCCGGGAGCCCCCAATTAAAAAGCTGGTTCAGAGACCTCTGTGCCTGTATATAGTTAACCATTTACTGCTCAATAATCCCTGGGAGCAGGGGACAGGCAGTGTGGCTCCGAGATCCCCCAATTAAAAAGCTGTTTCAGTGACCTCTGTGCTGTATATAGTTAACCATTTGCTTCTCAATAATCCCTGGGAGCAGGGACAGGCAGTGTGGTCCGTGAGCACAATTAAATAGCTGTTTCACAGACCTCTGTGCTGTATATAGTTAACCATTTACTGCTCAATAATCCCTGGATGCTGGGGACAGGCAGTGTGGCTTCGGGAACCCCCAATTTAAAAGCTGTTTCAGAGACCTCTGTGCTGTAAATAGTTAACCATTTACTGCTCAATAATCCCTGGGAGCAGGGGACAGCAGTGTGGACTTGGGAGCCCACAATTAACATGCTTTTTCAGAGACCTCTGTGCTGTATATATTTAACCATTTACTGCTCAATAATCCCTGGGAGCAGGGGACAGGCAGAGTGGCTCCGGGTGCCCCCAATATAAAACCTGTTTCAGTGACCTCTGTGCCTATATATAGTTAACTATTTACTGCTCAATAATCCTTGGGAGCAGGAGTCAGGCAGTGTGGCTCCGTGAGTCCCCAATTAAAAAACTGTTTCAGTGATCTCTGTGCTGTGTATATTTAACCATTTACTGCTCAATAACCCCTGTGAGCAGGGAACAGGCAGTGTAGCCTCGGGAGCCGCCAATTAAAAAGCTGTTTCAGAGGACTCTGTGCGATATATAATAAACAATTTACTTCTCAATAATCCCTGGGAGCAGGGGACAGGCCGTGTGGCTCCGGGAGCCCGAATTAAAAAGCTGTTTCAGAGACCTCTGCGCTTGTATATAGTTAAGCATTTACTGCTCAATAATCCCTGGGAGCAGGGGACAGGCAGTGCGGCCCCGGGAGCCCCCAAATAAAAAGCTGTTTCAGAGACCTCTGTGCCTGTATATAGTTAACCATTTACTGCTCAATAATCCCTGGGAGCAGGGGACAGGCAGTGTGGCTCCGAGATCCCCCAATTAAAAAGCTGTTTCAGTGACCTCTGTGCTGTATATAGTTAACCATTTGCTTCTCAATAATCCCTGGGAGCAGGGACAGGCAGTGTGGTCCGTGAGCACAATTAAATAGCTCTTTCACAGACCTCTGTGCTGTATATAGTTAACCATTTACTGCTCAATAATCCCTGGATGCTGGGGACAGGCAGTGTGGCCTCGGGAGCCCCCAATTAAAAAGCTGTTTCAGAGACCTCTGTGCTGTAAATAGTTAACCATTTACTGCTCAATAATCCCTGGGAGCAGGGGGCAGCAGTGTGGACTTGGGAGCCCCCAATTAAAAAGCTTTTTCAGAGACCGCTGTGCTGTATATATTTAACCATTTACTGCTCAATAATCCCTGGGAGCAGGGGACAGGCAGCGTGGCTCCGGGTGCCCCCAATAAAAAACCTGTGTCAGTGACCTCTGTGCCTATATATAGTTAACTATTTACTGCTCAATAATCCTTGGGAGCAGGAGTCAGGCAGTGTGGCTCCGTGAGTCCCCAATTAAAAAACTGTTTCAGTGATCTCTGTGCTGTGTATATTTAACCATTTACTGCTCAATAACCCCTGTGAGCAGGGAACAGGCAGTGTGGCCTTGGGAGCCCACAATTAAAAAGCTGTTTCAGAGGACTCTGTGCTATATATAATTAACAATTTACTTCTCAATAATCCCTGGGAGCAGGGGACAGGCCGTGTGGCTCCGGGAGCCCGAATTAAAAAGCTGTTTCAGAGACCTCTGCGCTTGTATATAGTTAAGCTTTTACTGCTCAATAATCCCTGGGAGCACGGGACAGGCAGTGCGGCCCCGGGAGCCCCCAATTAAAAAGCTGTTTCAGAGACCTCTGTGCCTGTATATAGTTAACCATTTGCTGCTCATTAATCCCTGGGAGCAGGGGACAGGCAGTGTGGCTCCGAGATCCCCCAATTAAAAAACATTTTCAGTGACCACTGTGCAATCTATCGTTAACCATTTGCTTCTCAATAATCCCTGGGAGCAGGGGACAGGCAGTGTGGTCCGTGAGCCACAATTTAAAAGCTGTTTCACAGGCCTCTGTGCTGTATATAGTTAACCATTTACTGCTCAATAATCCCTGGGAGCAGGGGACAGGCAGTGTGGCCTTGGGAGCCCCCAATTAAAAAGCTGTTTCAGAGACCTCTGCGCTGTATATATTTAACCATTTACTGCTCAATAATCCCTGGGAGCAGGAGTCAGGCAGTGTGGCTCCGGGAGCCCCCAATTAAAAAACTGTTTCAGGGACCTCTGTGCTGTATATAATTAACCATTTACTTCTCAATAATCCCTGGGAGCAGGGGACAGGCAGTCTGGTCTCGGGTGAAAACAATTAAAACACTGTTTCAGAGACCTCTGTGCCTGTATATAGTTAACCATTTACTGCTCAATAATCCCTGGGAGCAGGGGTCAGGCAGTGCGGCCCCGGGAGCCCCAATTAAAAAGTTGTTTCAGAGACCTCTGTGCCTGTATATAGTTAACCATTTACTGCTCAATAATCCCTGGGAGCAGGGGACAGGCATTGTGTCCGGGTACCCCCAATTAAAAAGCTGTTTCTGAGACCTCTGTGCTGTATATAGTTAACCATTTACTGCTCAATAATCCCTGGGACCAGGGGGCAGGCAGTGTGGCCTCGGGAGCCCCCAATTAAAACGTTGTTTCAGAGACCTCTGTGCCTGTATGTCATTAACCATTTGCTTCTCAATAATCCCTGGGAGCAGGGAACATGCAGTGTGGTCCGTGAGCCACAATTAAAAAGCTATTTCACAGACCTCTGTGCTGTATATAGTTAACCATTTACTGCTCAATAATCCCTGGGAGCAGGGGACAGGCAGTGTGTCCGGGAACCCCCAATTATAAAGCTGTTTCTGAGACCTCTGTGCTGTATATAGTTAACCATTTACTGCTCAATAATCCCTGGGAGCAGGAGACAGGCAGTGTGGTCCGGGAGCCCACAATTAAAAAAGCTGTTTCAGAGGACTCTGTGCTATATATAATTAACCATTTACTTCTCAATAATCCCTGGGAGCAGTGGACAGGCAGTGTGGTCCGGGAGCCCCCAAAAAAATGCTGGTTCAGAGACCTCTGTCCCTGTATATAGTTAAACCTTTTCCTGCTCAATAATCCCTGGGAGCAGGGGTTAAAATGATGTGTCAGAGACCACTGGGTCTGTATATAGTTAACCATTTACTTCTCAATAATCCCTGGGAGCAAGGGACAGGCAGTGTGGCTCCAGGAGCACCCAGTTAAAAAGCTGTTTCAGAGACCTCTGTGCTGTATATATTTAACCATTTACTTCTCAATAACCCCTGTGAGCAGGGGACAGCAGTGTGGCCTCGGGAGCCCCCAATTCAAAAGCTGTTCCAGAGACGTCTGTGCTGTATATATTTAACCATTTTCTTCTCAATAATCCCTGGGAGCAGGGGACAGGCAGTGTGGCCTCGGGAGCCCCCAATTTAAAAACTGTTTCAGGGACCTCTGTGCCTGAATATAGTTAACAATTTACTGCTCAATAATCCCTGGGAGCAGGGGACAGGCAGTGTGGCGTCGTGAGCCCCCAATTAAAAAGCTGTTTCAGAGACGTCTGTGCTGTATATATTTAAGCATTTTCTTCTCAATAATCCCTGGGAGCAGGGGACAGCAGTGTGGCCTCGGGAGACCCCAATTAAAAAGCTGATTCAGAGACCTCTGTGCTGTATATCGTTAACCATTTACTTCTCAATAATCCTTGGGAGCAGGGGACAGACAGTGTGGTCGGGAGCTCCCAATTAAAAAGCTGTTTCAGCGACCTCTCTGCTGTGTATATTTAACCATTTACTTCTCAATAATCCCTGGGAGCAGGGGACAGGCAGTGTGGTCTCTTGAGAAAACAATTAAAACTCTGTTTCAGAGACCTCTGTGCCTGTATATAGTTAACCATTTACTGCTCAATAATCCCTGGGTGCAGGGGATAGGCAGTGTGGCCTCGGGAGCACCCAATTAAAAAGCTGTTTCAGTGATCTCAGTGTCTAAATATAGTTAACCATTTACGTCTCAATAATCCTGGGGAGCAGGGGACAGGCAGTGTGGCTCCGGGTGCCCCAAATTAAAAATCTGTTTCAGAGATCTCTGTGCTGTATATAGTTAACCATTTACTTCTCAATTATCCCTGGGAGCAGGGGACAGGCAGTGTAGCTCCGGGAGCCCCCAATTAAAAAGCTGTTTCAGAGACCTCTGTGCTGTATATAGTTAACCATTTACTTCTCAATAATCCCTGGGAGCAGGGGACAGGCAGTGTGGCCTCGGGAGCCCCCAATTTAAAAACTGTTTCAGGGACCTCTGTGCCTGAATATAGTTAACAATTTACTGCTCAATAATCCCTGGGAGCAGGGGACAGGCAGTGTGGCGTCGTGAGCCCCCAATTAAAAAGCTGTTTCAGAGACCTCTGTGCTGTATATAGTTAACCATTTACTTCTCAATAATCCCTGGGAGTAGGGGACAGCAGTGTGGACTTGGGAGCCCCCAATTAAAAAGCTTTTTCAGAGACCTCTGTGCTTGTATATATTTCACCATTTACTGCTCAATAATCGCTGGGAGCAGGGGACAGGCAGCGTGGCTCCGGGTGCCCCCAATTAAAAAGCTGTTTCAGTGACCTCTGTTCCTATATATAGTTAACTATTTACTGCTCAATAATCCCTGGGAGCAGGAGACAGGCAGTGTGGCTCCGGGAGCCCCCAATTAAAAAACTGTTTCAGGGACCTCTGTGCTGTATATATTTAACCATTTACTTCTCAATAATCCCTGGGAGCAGGGGACAGGCAGTCTGGTCTCGGGTAAAAACAATTAAAACACTGTTTCAGAGACCTCTGTGCCTGTATATAGTTAACCATTTACTGCTCAATAATCCCTGGGAGCAGGGGTCAGGCAGTGTGGCCTCGGGAGCCCCCAATAAAAAAGCTGTTTCACATACCTCTGTGCTGTATATAATTAACCATTTACTTCTCAATAATCCCTGGGAGCAGGGGACAGGCAGTGTGGCTCCGGGAGCCCCCAATTAAAAAGCTGTTTCAGAGACCTCTGCGCTGTATATATTTAACCATTTACTGCTCAATAATCGCTGGGAGCAGGGGACAGGCAGCGTGGCTCCGGGTGCCCCCAATTAAAAAGCTGTTTCAGTGACCTCTGTTCCTATATATAGTTAACTATTTACTGCTCAATAATCCCTGGGAGCAGGAGTCAGGCAGTGTGGCTCCGGGAGCCCCCAATTAAAAAACTGTTTCAGGGACCTCTGTGCTGTATATATTTAACCATTTACTTCTCAATAATCCCTGGGAGCAGGTGACAGGCAGTCTGGTCTCGGGTGAAAACAATTAAAACACTGTTTCAGAGACCTCTGTGCCTGTATATAATTAACCATTTACTGCTCAATAATCCCTGGGAGCAGGGGTCAGGCAGTGTGGCCTCGGGAGCCCCCAATTAAAAAGCTGTTTCACAGACCTCTGTGCTGTATATAATTAACCATTTACTTCTCAATAATCCCTGTGAGCAGGGGAAAGGCAGTGTGGCTCCGGGAGCCCCCAATTAAAAAGCTGTTTCAGTAACCTCTGTGCAGTATATCGTTAACCATTTACTGCTCAATAATCAGTGGGAGCAGGAGACAGGCAGTATGGTCCGGGAGCCCCAAATAAAAAGCTGGTTCAGAGACCTCTGATCCTGTATATAGTTAACCATTTACTGCTCAGTAATCCCTGGGAGCAGGGGACAGGCAGTGTGGCCTCGGGAGCCCCCAGTTAAAAAGGTGTTTCAGATACTCTGTGCTGTATATTGTTAACCATTTACTGCTCAATAATCCCTGGGAGCAGGGGACAGGCAGTGTGGCCTCGGGAGCCCATAGTTAAAAAGCTGTTTCAGATAATCTGTGCTGTATATAGTTAACCATTTACTGCTCAATAATCCCTGGGAGCAGGTGACAGGCCTGTGTGGCTCGGGGAGCCCGAATTAAAAAGCTGTTTCAGAGACCTCTGCGCCTGTATATAGTTAACCATTTACTGCTCAATAATCCCTGGGAGCAGGCGACAGGCAGTGCGGCCCCGGGAGCCCCCAATTAAAAAGTTGTTTCAGAGACCTCTGTGCCTGTATATAGTTAACCATTTACTGCTCAATAATCCCTGGGAGCAGGGGACAGGCAGTGTGTCCGGGTACCCCCAATTAAAAAGCTGTTTCTGAGACCTCTGTGCTGTATATAGTTAACCATTTACTGCTCAATAATCCCTGGGACCAGGGGACAGGCAGTGTGGCCTCGGGAGCCCCCAATTAAAACGTTGTTTCAGAGACCTCTGTGCCTGTATGTCATTAACCATTTAATGCTCAATAATCAGTGGGAGCAGGGGTCAGGCAGTGTGGCCTGGGAGCCCCCAATTAATAAGCTGGTTCAGAGACATCTGTGCTGTATATAGTTAACAATTTACTGCTCAATAATCCCTGGGAGCAGGGGACAGGCTGTGTGGCTCCGGGAGCCCCCAATTACAAAGCTGTTTCAGTGACCTCTGTGCAGTCTATCGTTCACCATTTGCTTCTCAATAATCCCTGGGAGCAGGGAACATGCAGTGTGGTCCGTGAGCCACAATTAAAAAGCTATTTCACAGACCTCTGTGCTGTATATAGTTAACCATTTACTGCTCAATAATCCCTGGGAGCAGGGGACAGGCAGTGTGTCCGGGAACCCCCAATTAAAAAGCTGTTTCTGAGACCTCTGTGCTGTATATAGTTAACCATTTACTGCTCAATAATCCCTGGGAGCAGGAGACAGGCAGTGTGGTCCGGGAGCCCACAATTAAAAAGCTGTTTCAGAGGACTCTGTGCTATATATAATTAACCATTTACTTCTCAATAATCCCTGGGAGCAGTGGACAGGCAGTGTGGTCCGGGAGCCCCCAAAAAAATGCTGGTTCAGAGACCTCTGTCCCTGTATATAGTTAAACCTTTTCCTGCTCAATAATCCCTGGGAGCAGAGGTTAAAATGATGTGTCAGAGACCACTGGGTCTGTATATAGTTAACCATTTACTTCTCAATAATCCCTGGGAGCAAGGGACAGGCAGTGTGGCTCCAGGAGCCCCCAATTAAAAAGCTGTTTCAGAGACCTCTGTGCTGTATATATTTAACCATTTACTTCTCAATAATCCCTGGGAGCAGGGGACAGCAGTGTGGCCTCGGGATCCCCCAATTCAAAAGCTGTTCCAGAGACGTCTGTGCTGTATATATTTAACCATTTTCTTCTGAATAATCCCTGGGAGCAGGGGACAGGCAGTGTGGCCTCGGGAGCCCCCAATTTAAAAACTGTTTCAGGGACCTCTGTGCCTGAATATAGTTAACAATTTACTGCTCAATAATCCCTGGGAGCAGGGGACAGGCAGTGTGGCGTCGTGAGCCCCCAATTAAAAAGCTGTTTCAGGGACCTCTGTGCTGTATATATTTAACCATTTACTTCTCAATAATCCCTGGGAGCAGGTGACAGGCAGTCTGGTCTCGGGTGAAAACAATTAAAACACTGTTTCAGAGACCTCTGTGCCTGTATATAGTTAACCATTTACTGCTCAATAATCCCTGGGTGCAGGGGACAGCCAGTGTGGCCTCGGGAGCACCCAATTAAAAAGCTGTTTCAGTGATCTCAGTGTCTAAATATAGTTAACCATTTACGTCTCAATAATCCTGGGGAGCAGGGGACAGGCAGTGTGGCTCCGGGTGCCCCAAATTAAAAATCTGTTTCAGAGATCTATGTGCTGTATATAGTTAACCATTTACTTCTCAATTATCACTGGGAGCAGGGGACAGGCAGTGTAGCTCCGGGAGATCCCAATTAAAAAGCTGTTTCAGAGACCTCTGTGCCTGAATATAGTTAACAATTTACTGCTCAATAATCCCTGGGAGCAGGGGACAGGCAGTGTGGCGTCGTGAGCCCCCAATTAAAAAGCTGTTTCAGAGACGTCTGTGCTGTATATATTTAACCATTTTCTTCTCAATAATCCCTGGGAGTAGGGGACAGCAGTGTGGCCTCGGGAGCCCCCAATTAAAAAGCTGATTCAGAGACCTCTGTGCTGTATATCGTTAACCATTTACTTCTCAATAATCCTTGGGAGCAGGGGACAGACAGTGTGGTCGGGAGCTCCCAATTAAAAAGCTGTTTCAGTGACCTCTGTGCTGTGTATATTTAACCATTTACTTCTCAATAATCCCTGGGAGCAGGGGACAGGCAGTGTGGTCTCTTGAGAAAACAATTAAAACTCTGTTTCAGAGACCTCTGTGCCTGTATATAGTTAACCATTTACTGCTCAATAATCCCTGGGTGCAGGGGACAGGCAGTGTGGCCTCGGGAGCACCCAATTAAAAAGCTGTTTCAGTGATCTCAGTGCCTAAATATAGTTAACCATTTACGTCTCAATAATACTGGGGAGCAGGGGACAGGCAGTGTGGCTCCGGGTGCCCCAAATTAAAAATCTGTTTCAGAGATCTCTGTGCTGTATATAGTTAACCATTTACTTCTCAATTATCCCTGGGAGCAGGGGACAGGCAGTGTAGCTCCGGGAGCCCCCAATTAAAAAGCTGTTTCAGAGACCTCTGTGCTGTATATAGTTAACCATTTACTGCTCAATAATCCCTGGGAGCAGGGGACAGGCAGTGTGGCCTAGGGATCCCCAATTAAAAAGCTGTTTAAGAGATCTCTATGCTGTATATATTTAACCATTTACTGCTCAATAATCCCTGGGAGCAGGGGACAGGCAGCGTGGCTCCGGGAGCCCCCAATTAAAAAGCTGTTTCAGGGACTACTGTGCTGTGTATATTTAACCATTTACTTCTCAATAATCCCTGGGAGCAGGGGACAGGCAGTGTGGTCTCGGGAGAAAACAATTAAAACGCTGTTTCAGAGACCTCTGTGCCTGTATATAGTTAACCATTTACTTCTCAATAATCCCTGGGAGCAGGGGACAGGCAGTGTGGCTCCAGGAGCCCCCAATTGAAAAGCTGTTTCAGAGACCTCTGTGCTGTACATATTTAACCATTTACTGCTCAATAATCCCTGGGAGCAGGGGACAGGCAGTGCGGCCTCGGGAGCCCCCAATTCAAAAGCTGTTTCAGAGACCTCTGCGCTGTATATAGTTAACCATTTACTGCTCAATAATCCCTGGGAGCAGGGGACAGGCAGTGTGGCCTCGGGAGCCCCCAATTAAAAAACTGTTTCAGGGACCTCTGTGCCTGAATATAGTTAACAATTTACTGCTCAATAATCCCTGGGAGCAGGGGACAGGCAGTGTGGTCGGGAGCTCCCAATTAAAAAGCTGTTTCAGAGACCTCTGTGCTGTATATTGTTAACCATTTACTGCTCAATAATCCCTGGGAGCAGGGTACAGGCAGTGTGTCCTCGGGAGCCCCCAATTAAAAACGTGTTTCAGAGACCTCTGCGCCTGTATATAGTTAACCATTTACTTTGTCTTAATAATCGCTCGGAGCGGAGGACAGGCAGTGTGGCCTCGTGTGGCCCAAATTAAAAAGCAGTTTCAGAGACCTCTGTGCTGTATATATTTAGCCATTTACTGCTCAATAATCCCTGGGAGCAGGGGACAGGCAGTGTGTCCGGGAACCCCCAATTAAAAAGCTGTTTCTGAGACCTCTGTGCTGTATATACTTAACCATTTACTGCTCAATAATCCCTGGGAGCAGGAGACAGGCAGTGTGGTCCGGGAGCCCCCAATTAATAAGCTGTTTCAGAGGACTCTGTGCTATATATAATTAACCATTTACTTCTCACTAATCCCTGGGAGCAGGGGACAGGCAGTGTGGTCCGGGAGCCCCCAAAAAAATGCTGGTTCAGAGACCTCTGTCCCTGTATATATTTAAACCTTTTCCTGCTCAATAATCCCTGGGAGCAGGGGTTAAAATGATGTGTCCGAGACCACTGGGCCTGTATATAGTTAACCATTTACTGCTCAATAATTCCTGGGACCAGGGGACAGGCAGTGTGGCCTCGGGAGCCCCCAGTTAAAAAGGTGTTTCAGATACTCTGTGCTGTACATTGTTAACCATTTAATGCTCAATAATCCCTGGGAGCAGATGACAGGCAGTGTGGCCTCGGGAGCCCATAGTTAAAAGGGTGTATCAGATACACTGTGCTGTATATATTTAACCATTTACTGCTCAATAATCCCTGGGAGCTGGGGACAGGCAGTGTGGTCCGGGAGCCCCCAATTAAAAAGCTGTTTCAGAGACCTCTGCGCCTGTATATAGTTAACCACTTACTGCTCAATAATCCCTGGGAGCAGTGGACAGCAGTGTGGCCTTGGGAGCCCCCAATTAAAAAGCTGTTTCAGAGACCTCTGTGCTGTATATATTTCACCATTTACTGCTCAATAATCCCTGGGAGCAGGGCCAGGCAGCGTGGCTCCGGGTGCCCCCAATTAAAAAGCTGTTTCAGTGACCTCTGTGCCTATATATAGTTAACTATTTACTGCTCAATAATCCCTGGGAGCAGGAGTCAGGCAGTGTGGCTCCGTGAGCCCCCAATTAAATAGCTGTTTCAGAGACCTCTGTGCCTGTATATAGTTAACCAGTTACTGCTCAATAATCCCTGGGAGCAGGGGAGAGACAGTGTGGCTCCGAGATCCCCCCATTAAAAAACTGTTTCACAGACCTCTGTGCTGTATATAGTTAACCATTTACTGCTCAATAATCGTTGGGAGCTGGGGACAGGCAGTGTGGCCTCGTGAGCCCCCAATTAAAAACACATTCAGAGACCTCATTGCTGTATATATTTAACCATTTAGTTCTCAATAATCCCTGCGAGCAGGGGACAGCAGTGTGGCCTTGGGAGCCCCCAATTAAAAAGCTGTTTCAGAGGACTCTGTGCTATATATAATTAACCATTTACTTCTCAATAATCCCTGGGAGCAGGGGACAGGCAGTGTGGTCCGGGAGCCCCAAAACAAATGCTGGTTCAGAGACCTCTGTCCCTGTATATAGTTAAACCTTTTCCTGCTCAATAATCCTTGGGAGCAGGGGTTAAAATGATGTGTCAGAGACCACTGGGCCTGTATATAGTTAACCATTTACTGCTCAATAATACCTGGCAGCAGGGGACAGGCAGTGTGGCCTCGGGAGCCCCCAGTTAAAAAGGTGTTTCAGATACTCTGTGCTGTATATTGTTAACCATTTACTGCTCAATAATCCCTGGGAGCAGATGACAGGCAGTGTGGCCTCGGGAGCCCATAGTTAAAAAGGTGTTTCAGATACACTGTGCTGTATATAGTTAACCATTTACTGCTCAATAATCCCTGGGAGCAGGTGACAGGCCGTGTGGCTCAGGGAGCCCGAATTAAAAAGCTGTTTCAGAGACCTCTGCGCCTGTATATAGTTAACCATTTACTGCTCAATAATCCCTGGGAGCAGGGGACAGGCAGTGCGGCCCCGGGAGACCCCAGTTAAAAAGGTGTTTCAGATACTCTGTGCTGTATATTGTTAACCATTTCCTGCTCAATAATCCCTGGGAGCAGATGACAGGCAGTGTGGCCTCGGGAGCCCATAGTTAAAAAGGTGTATCAGATACACTGTGCTGTATATAGTTAACCATTTACTGCTCAATAATCCCTGGGAGCAGGTGACAGGCCGTGTGGCTCAGGGAGCCCGAATTAAAAAGCTGTTTCAGAGACCTCTGCGCCTGTATATAGTTAACCATTTACTGCTCAATAATCCCTGGGAGCAGGGGACAGGCAGTGCGGCCCCGGGAGCCCCCAATTAAAAAGCTGTTTCAGAGACCTCTGTGCCTGTATATAGTTAACCATTTACTGCTCAATAATCCCTGGGAGCAGGGGACAGGCAGTGTGGCTCCGAGATCCCCCAATTAAAAAGCTGTTTCAGTGACCTCTCTGCTGTATATAGTTAACCATTTGCTTCTCTATAATCCCTGGGAGCAGGGACAGGCAGTGTGGTCCGTGAGCACAATTAAATAGCTGTTTCACAGGCCTCTGTGCTGTTTATAGTTAACCATTTACTGCTCAATAATCCCTGGATGCTGGGGACAGGCAGTGTGCCTTCGGGAGCCCCCAATTAAAAAGCTGTTTCAGAGACCTCTGTGCTGTAAATAGTTAACCATTTACTGCTCAATAATCCCTGGGAGCGGGGGACAGCAGTGTGGACTTGGGAGCCCCCAGTTAAAAAGCTGTTTCAGAGACCTCTGTGCTGTATATATTTAACCATTTACTGCTCAATAATCCCTGGGAGCAGGGGGCAGGCAGCGTGGCTCCGGGTGCCCCCAATAAAAAACCTGTTTCAGACCTCTGTGCCTATATATAGTTAACTATTTACTGCTCAATAATCCTTGGGAGCAGGAGTCAGGCAGTGTGGCTCCGTGAGTCCCCAATTAAAAAACTGTTTCAGTGATCTCTGTGCTGTGTATATTTAACCATTTACTGCTCAATAACCCATGTGAGCAGGGAACAGGCAGTGTGGCCTTGGGAGCCCACAATTAAAAAGCTGTTTCAGAGGACTCTGTGCTATATATAATTAACAATTTACTTCTCAATAATCGCTGGGAGCAAGGGACAGGCCGTGTGGCTCCGGGAGCCCGAATTAAAAAGCTGTTTCAGAGACCTCTGCGCTTGTATATAGTTAAGCATTTACTGCTCAATAATCCCTGGGAGCAGGGGACAGGCAGTGCGGCCCCGGGAGCCCCCAATTAAAAAGCTGTTTCAGAGACCTCTGTGCCTGTATATAGTTAACCATTTACTGCTCAATAATCCCTGGGAGCAGGGGACAGGCAGTGTGACTCCGAGATCCCCCAATTAAAAAACTTTTTCAGTGACCTCTGTGCAGTCTATCGTTAACCATTTGCTTCTCAATAATCCCTGGGAGCAGGGAACATGCAGTGTGGTCCGTGAGCCACAATTAAAAGGCTGTTTCACAGACCTGTGTGCTGTATATAGTTAACCATTTACTGCTCAATAATCCCTGGGAGCTGGGGACAGGCAGTGTGGCCTCGGGAGCCCCCAATTAAAAACACTTTCAGAGACCTCTGTGCTGTATATATTTAACCATTTAGTTCTCAATAATCCCTGGGAGCAGGGGACAGGCAGTGTGGTACGTGAACCCCCAATTAAAAAGCTGTTTCAGAGACCTCTGTGCTGTATATAGTTAACCATTTACTGCTCAATAATCCCTGGGAGCTGGAGACAGGCAGTGTGGCCTCGGGAGCCCCCAATTAAAAAGCTGTTTCAGAGACCTTTGCGCTGTATATATTTAACCATTTACTGCTCAATAATCGCTGGGAGCAGGGGACAGGCAGCGTGGCTCCGGGTGCCCCCAATTAAAAAGCTGTTTCAGTGACCTCTGTTCCTATATATAGTTAACTATTTACTGCTCAATAATCCCTGGGAGCAGGAGTCAGGCAGTGTGGCTCCGGGAGCCCCCAATTAAAAAACTGTTTCAGGGACCTCTGTGCTGTATATATTTAACCATTTACTTCTCAATAATTCCAGGGAGCAGGGGACAGGCAGTCTGGTCTCGGCTGAAAACAATTAAAACACTGTTTCAGAGACCTCTGTGCCTGTATATAGTTAACCATTTACTGCTCAATAATCCCTGGGAGCAGGGGTCAGGCAGTGTGGCCTCGGGAGCCCACAATTAAAAAGCTGTTTCACAGACCTCTGTGCTGTATATAATTAACCATTTACTTCTCAATAATCCCTGGGAGCAGGGGACAGGCAGTGTGGCTCCGGGAGCCCCCAATTAAAAAGCTGTTTCAGAGACCTCTGCGCTGTATATATTTAACCATTTACTGCTCAATAATCGCTGGGAGCAGGGGACATGCAGCGTGGCTCCGGGTGCCCCCAATTAAAAAGCTGTTTCAGTGACCTCTGTTCCTATATATAGTTAACTATTTACTGCTCAATAATCCCTGGGAGCAGGAGTCAGGCAGTGTGGCTCCGGGAGCCCCCAATTAAAAAACTGTTTCAGGGACCTCTGTGCTGTATATATTCAACCATTTACTTCTCAATAATCCCTGGGAGCAGGGGACAGGCAGTCTGGTCTTGGGTGAAAACAATTAAAACACTGTTTCAGAGACCTCTGTGCCTGTATATAGTTAACCATTTACTGCTCAATAATCCCTGGGAGCAGGGGTCAGGCAGTGTGGCCTCGGGAGCCCCCAATTAAAAAGCTGTTTCACAGACCTCTGTGCTGTATATAATTAACCATTTACTTCTCAATAATCCCTGGGAGCAGGGGACAGGCAGTGTGGCTCCGGGAGCCCCCAATTAAAAAGCTGTTTCAGTGACCTATGTGCAGTATATCGTTAACCATTTACTGCTCAATAATCAGTGGGAGCAGGAGACAGGCAGTAAGGTCCGGGAGCCCCAAATAAAAAGGTGGTTCAGAGACCTCTGACCCTGTATATAGTTAACCATTTACTGCTCAATAATCCCTGGGAGCAGGGGACAGGCAGTGTGGCCTCGGGAGCCCATAGTTAAAAAGCTGTTTCAGATAATCTGTGCTGTATATAGTTAACCATTTACTGCTCAATAATCCCTGGGAGCAGGTGACAGGCCTGTGTGGCTCGGGGAGCCCGAATTAAAAAGCTGTTTCAGAGACCTCTGCGCCTGTATATAGTTAACCATTTACTGCTCAATAATCCCTGGGAGCAGGGGACAGGCAGTGCGGCCCCGGGAGCCCCCAATTAAAAAGTTGTTTCAGAGACCTCTGTGCCTGTATATAGTTAACCATTTACTGCTCAATAATCCCTGGGAGCAGGGGACAGGCAGTGTGTCCGGGTACCCCCAATTAAAAAGCTGTTTCTGAGACCTCTGTGCAGTATATAGTTAACCATTTACTGCTCAATAATCCCTGGGACCAGGGGACAGGCAGTGTGGCCTCGGGAGCCCCCAATTAAAACGTTGTTTCAGAGACCTCTGTGCCTGTATGTCATTAACCATTTACTGCTCAATAATCAGTGGGAGCAGGGGTCAGGCAGTGTGGTCTGGGAGCCCCCAATTAATAAGCTGGTTCAGAGACATCTGTGCTGTATATAGTTAACAATTTACTGCTCAATAATCCCTGGGAGCAGGGGACAGGCTGTGTGGCTCCGGGAGCCCCCAATTAAAAAGCTGTTTGAGTGACCTCTGTGCAGTCTATCGTTAACCATTTGCTTCTCAATAATCCCTGGGAGCAGGGGACAGGCAGTGTGGTCCGTGAGCCACAATTAAAAAGCTATTTCACAGACCTCTGTGCTGTATATAGTTAACCATTTACTGCTCAATAATCCCTGGGAGCAGGGGACAGGCAGTGTGACTCCGGGAGCCCCCAATTAAAAAGCTGTTTCAGAGGCATCTGTGCTGTATATAGTTAACCATTTACTGCGCAATAATCCCTGGGAGCAGGGGACAGGCCGTATGGCTCCGGGAGCCCCCAATTAAAAAGCTGTTTCAGAGACCTCTCTGCTGTATATAGTAAACCATTTACTGCTCAATAATCCCTGGGAGCAGGGGACAGGCAGAGTGGCCTTGGGAGCCCCCAATTAAAAAGCTGTTTCAGAGGCTTCTGTGCTATATATAATTAACCATATACTTCTCAATAATGCCTGGGAGCAGGGGACAGGCAGTGTGGTCCGGGAGCCACCAATTAAAAAGCTGTTTCAGTGACCTCTGTGCAGTATATCGTTAACCATTTACTGCTCAATAATCAGTGGGAGCAGGGGACAGGCAGTTTGGTCCGGGAGCCCCAAATAAAATGCTGGTTCAGAGACCTCTGTCCCTGTATATCGTTAACCATTTACTGCTCAATAATCACTGGGAGCAGGGGTTAAAATGCTGTGTCAGAGACCACTGGGCCTGTATATAGTTAACCATTTACTGCTCAATAATCCCTGGGAGCAGGGGACAGACAGTGTGGCCTCGGGAGCCCATAGTTAAAAAGGTGTTTCAGATACTCTGTGCTGTATATAGTTAACCATATACTGCTCAATAATCCCTAGGAGCAGGTGACAGGCAGTGTGGATTCAGGAGCCCCCAATTAAAACGCTGTTTCAGAGACCTCTGTGCAGTATATAGTTAACCATTTGCTCCTCAATAATCCCTGGGAGCAGGGTTCAGGCAGTGTGGCCTCGGGAGCTCCCAAATAAAAAGCTGGTTCAGAGAACTCTGCGCCTATATATAGCTAACCATTTACTGCTCAATAATCCCTGGGAACAGGGGACAGGCAGTGCGGCCCCGGGAACCCACAATTAAAAAGTTGTTTCAGAGACCTCTGTGCCTGTATATAGTTAACCATTTACTGCTCAATAATCCCTGGGAGCAGGGTACAGGCAGTGTGGCTCCGGGAGCCCCCAACTAAAAAGTTGTTTCAGAGACCTCTGTGCCTGTATATAGTTAACCATTTACTGCTCAATAATCCCTGGGAGCAAGGGACAGGCAGTGAGGCTCCGGGAGCCCCCAATTAAAAGCTGTTTCAGTGACCTCTGTGCAGTATATCGTTAACCATTTACTGCTCAATAATCCCTGTGAGCAGGGGATAGGCAGTGTGGCTCCGGGAGCACCCAATTAAAAAGCTGTTTCAGAGACCTCTGTGCTGTATATAGTTAACCATTTACTGCTCAATAATCCCCGGGAGCAGGGGACAGGCAGTGTGGCCTCGGGAGCCCCCAATTAAAAAGCTGTTTCAGAGACCTCTGTGCCTGTATATAGTTAACCATTTACTGCTCAATAATCCCCGGGAGCAGGGGACAGGCAGTGTGGCCTTGGGAGCCCCCAATTAAAAAGCTGTTTCAGAGACCTCTGTGTTCTATATAATTAACCATTTACTTCTCAATAATCCCTGGGACCAGTGGACAGGCAGTGTGGCTCCGGGAGCCCCCAATTAAAAAGCTGTTTCAGTGTCCTCTGTGCAGCATATCATTAACCATTTACAGCTCAATAATCAGTGGGAGCATAGGTTAAAATGCTGTGTCAGAGACCACTGGGCCTGTATATAGTTCACCATTTACTGCTCAATAATCCCTGGGAGCAGTGGACAGGCAGTGTGGTCTCGGGAGCCCCCAGTTAAAAACGTGTTTCAGATATTCTGTGCTGTATATTGTTAACCATTTACCGCTCAATAATCCCTGGGAGCAGGGGACAGGCAGTGTGGCCTCGGGAGCTCCCAATTAAAACGCTGTTTCAGAGACCTCTGTGCAGTATATAGTTAACCATTTACTGCTCAATAATCCCTGGGAGCAGGGGACAGGCAGTGTGGCTCCGGGAGCCCCCAATTAAAAAGTTGTTTCAGAGACCTCTGTGCCTTTACATAGTTAACATTTTACTGCTCAATAATCCCTGGGAGCAGGGGACAGGCAGTGTGGCTCCGGGAGCCCCCAATTAAAAAGCTGTTTCAGTGACCTCTGTGCAGTCTATCGTTAACCATTTGCTTCTCAGTTAACCCTGGGAGCAGGGAACATGCAGTGTGGTCCGTGAGCCACAATTAAAAAGCTGTTTCACAGACCTCTGTGCTGTATATAGTTAACCATTTACTGTTCAATAATCCCTGGATGCTGGGGACAGGCAGTGTGGCCTCGGGAGCCCCCAATTAAAAAGCTGTTTCAGGGACCTCTGTGCTGTGTATATTTTACCATTTACTGCTCAATAATCCCTGGGAGCAGGGGACAGGCAGTGTGGTCTCGGGAGAAAACAATTAAAACGCTGTTTCAGAGACCTCTGTGCCTGTATATAGTTAACCATTTACTGCTCAATAATCCCTGGGAGCAGGGGACAGGCAGTGTGTCCGGGAACCCCCAATTAAAAAGCTGTTTCCTGAGACCTCTGTGCTGTATATAGTTAACCATTTACTGCTCAATAATCCCTGGGATCAGGGGACAGGCAGTGTGGCCTCGGGAGCCCCCAATGAAAAAGCAGTTTCAGTGACAACTGTGCTGTATATATTTAAACATTTACTGCTCAATAATCCCTGGGAGCAGCGGACAGGCAGTGTGGCCTCGGGAGCCCCCAATTAAAAAGCTGTTTCAGAGACCTCTGTGCTGTATATTGTTAACCATTTACTGCTCAATAATCCCTCGGAGCAGGGGACAGGCAGTGTGTCCTCGGGAGCCCATAATTAAAAAGCTGTGTCAGAGACCTCTGTGCTGTATATAGCTAACCATTTACTGCTCAATAATCCCTGGGAGTAGGTGACAGGCAGTGTGGCCTCGGGAGCCCCCAATTAAAAAGCTGTTTCAGTGACCTCTGTGCTGTATATAGTTAACCATTTACTTCTGAATAATCCCTGGGAGCAGGGGACAGGCAATGTGGTCAGGGAGCCCCAATTAAAAAGCTGTTTCAGAGACCTCTGTGCCTGTATATAGTTAACCATTTACTTTTCAATAATCCCTGGGAGCAGGGGACAGATAGTGTGGCCTCGGGAGCCCCCAATTAAAAAACTGTTTCACTGACCTTTGTGCTGTATATAGTTAACCATTAACTTCTCAATAATTCCTGGGAGCAGGGGACAGGCAGTGTGGCTCCGGGAGCCCCCAACTAATAAGTTGTTTCAGAGACCTCTGTGCCTGTATATAGTTAACCATTTACTGCTCAATAATCCCTGGGAGCAGGGGACAGGCAGTGTGGTCAGGGAGCCCCAATTAAAAAGCTGTTTCAGACACCTCTGTGTGGTGGTTTGTATTAGGGGTATTGCGGTACCCTGTGATGTCGAGTGGCTATTGGTGGATAGACACTGTGTCCCGAGTGGATCAGCTGCCTACTGGCTCCACCCAGTAAGGCGGAGTATAAGAGCCCGGGTTCTCCCAGCAGCCACATTCTGTAACTGTGCTGCTGGGGAACAAGTCTGCGTAATAAAGCCATCGATCGACTCCTTCTCATCTCGTCTCGTGAGTGATTGATTGTGCTGCAATTTATTACGCAGTCTTAAAGGACATGGAGCTCCGACTCACTCCGGAGTGTATGCGAATCAGCCCCCACGCGGCAGACTCAGCGGGCACTTTTAAACACTGGCTAGCGTGGTTCAAAGGATACCTCCGAACGGGCATCTGCATGACTACAGAAGACCAGAAACTGCAGGTCCTGCCAGGGTGAGCCCGGAAATCTACAGTCTCATAGAGGACGCGGACGCTTCCCCGACGGCGATCGCCATGCTGATAGAAATCTATATTCGGCCCATCAACCAGGTCTACGCAGGCCACCAGCTCGCGACGAGACGGCAAATCCCCGGGGAATCGCTGGACGAATTCTACAGTGCGCTCTTAATATTGGGGAGAAACTGCAACTGCCCATCGGTTTTGGCTAACGAACACACAGAGCTGCTGGTCTGAGGTGCGTTCGTGGCAGGTATGCTTTCGTCCCAAATTCGCCAGCGCTTGCTGGAAAAAGACGCACTAGGCCTCAAAGACGCACAGGCCCTCGCGGCCTCGTTCGATGTGGCATCGCAGAACTCCCGTGCCTACGCCGCCGACCGCGCGGCAGCCCCCCCCCCCCACAGGCCTGCGCTGCCAGGGCAGCAGATCACCCAGGGGGGCCCCGCTGCTACTTTTGTGGGCAAGGGAAACACCCCCGAATGTGCTGCCCGGCCCGCTCGGCCCCCTGTAAAGGGTGCGGCAAATAGGGGCACTTTTTAGCAGTGTGCCAGGCCCGGGAGGTAGCCGCTATCTCCTGGGGAGAACCACAAACTCAACCCCCCCCACCCCCCAGCAATCCATGTGCGGCCAACCGGCGCCGCCATCTTGCGTCCCGGACTCCATGCGGGAGGGATGGGCGCCGCCATTTTGTGCTCCTCCGGCAACGTGCGATCCATGGGCGGCGCCACCTTGTCCACCCCCGACCGTGTGCGACCCGTGGAAGCCGCCATCTTCCTGATGGCTAAGGACCCCGGGATGGACGGCCCCACGGGGCCTGAAGAAAACGCCCCAATGCAGCAACTACGACTGGCTTCTGTGACCCTGGACCAGTCGCGGCCCCGAACGCTCCAAACAGCAACAACAACAGGATTTATAAACGGGTACGAGACGCCCTGCCTGATCGACACTGGGAGCACGGAGAGTTTTATACATTCCGATACGGTAAGACGCTGTTCCCTTCCAATCCACCCGAGTAATCAAAAGAAAATTCTGGCAGCAGGATCCCATTCCGTACAGATCAAAGGGTTCTACATCGTGAACCTCACGGTGCAGAGGTGGGAGTTCAAGAACTACCGGCTTTACGTCCTCCCCCACCTCTGCGCTGCCACACTCCTGGGGTTGGATTTTCAGTGTAACCTCCAGAGTTTAACGTTTAAATTTGGCGGCCCTGTACCCCCACTCACTTTCTGCGGCCTCGCGACCATCAAGGTCGACCCACCGTCCCTGTTTGCGAACCTCACCCCGGATTGCAAACCCGTCGCCACTAGGAGCAGATGGTACAGAGCCCAGGACCGAACCTTTATCCGGTCTGAAGTCCAGCGGCTGCTGAGGGAAGGCATAACCCAGGCCAGCAATAGTCCCTGGAGAGCCCAGGTGGTAGTTGTAAAGATCAGGAAGAAGCAGAGGATGGTCGTTGACTATAGTCAAACCATCAATAGATACACGCAGCCAGATGTGTACCCTCTCCCCCGCATATCCGACATGGTCAATCGGAATGCACAGCGCAAGGTCTTTTCCACCGTGGACCTTAAGTCCGCCTACCACCAGCTCCCCATCCTCCCGAGCGACCGCAAATACACTGCTTTTGAAGCAGATGGGCGGCTCTATCACTTTTTAAGGGCTCTATTCGGAGTCACTAACAGGGTCTCGTTCTTCCAACGGGAGATGGACCGAATGGTTGACCGGGACGGTTTGCGGACCATGTTCCCGCACCTCGACAACATCATCATCTGCGGCCACGACCAGCAGGACTACGACGCTAACCTCCGCAAATTCCTCCAGACCGCAAATGCCCTGAATCTCACATACAACAGGGAGAAACACCAGGTGTTAGATTTGGAGGTAGTTGAGCACTTTGGGGACAGTGACCATAATTCGGTGACGTTTACATTAGTGATGGAAAGGGATAAGTATACCCCGCAGGGCAAGAGTTATAGCTGGGGGAAGCGCAATTATGATGCCATTAGACATGACTTGGGGGGGATAGGTTGGAGAAGTAGGCTGCAAGTGTTGGGCACACTGGATATGTGGAGCTTGTTCAAGGAACAGCTACTGCGTGTTCATGATAAGTACGTACCGATCAGGCAGGGAGGAAGGCGTCGAGCCAGGGAAACGTGGTTTACCAAAGAAGTGGAATCTCTTGTTAAGAGGAAGAAGGAGGCCTATGTGAAGATGAGGTGTGAAGTTTCAGTTGGGGCGCTTGATAGTTACAAGGTAGCGAGGAAGAATCTAAAGAGAGAGCTAAGACGAGCAAGGGGATATGAGAGGTATTTGGCAGGTAGGATCAAGGGAAACCCAAAAGCTTTCTATAGGTATGTCAGGAATAAAAGAATGACTAGGGAAAGAGTAGGGCCAGTCAAGGACAGGGATGGGAAGTTGTGTGTGGAATCTGAAGAGATAGGAGCGATACTAAATGAATATTTTTCGTCAGTATTCACTCAGGAAAAAGATAATGTTGTGGAGGAGAATGCTGAGACCCAGGCTATTAGAATAGATGGCATTGAGGTACGTAGGGAAGAGGTGTTGGCAATTCTGGACAGGCTGAAAATAGATAAGTCCCCGGGGCCTGATGGGATTTATCCTAGGATTGTCTGGGAGGGCAGGGAAGAGATTGCTGAGCCTTTGGCTTTGATTTTTATGTCATCATTGGCTACAGGAATAGTGCCAGAGGACTGGAGGATAGCAAAAGTGGTCCCTTTGTTCAAGAAGGGGAGTAGAGACAACCCCGGCAACTATAGACCGGTGAGCCTCACGTCCGTTGTGGGTAAAGTCTTGGTAGGGATTATAAGAGACAAGATTTATAATCATCTAGATAGGAATAATATGATTAGGGATAGTCAGCATGGCTTTGTGAAGGGTAGGTCATGCCTAACAAACCTTATCGAGTTCTTTGAGAAGGTGACTGAACTGGTACAAGAGGGTAGAGCAGTTGATGTGGATTTCAGTAAAGCGTTTGATAAGGTTCCCCACGGTAGGCTATTGCATAAAATACGGAGGCTGGGGATTGAGGGTGATTTAGAGATGTGGATCAGAAATTGGCTCGCTGAAAGAAGACAGAGGGTGGTGGTTGATGGGAAATGTTCAGAATGGAGTTCAGTTACAAGTGGCGTACCACAAGGATCTGTTCTGGGGCCGTTGCTGTTTGTCATTTTTATAAATGACCTAGAGGAAGGCGCAGAAGGGTGGGTGAGTAAATTTGCAGACGATACTAAAGTCGGTGGTGTTGTAGATAGTGTGGAAGGATGTTGCAGGTTACAGAGGAACATAGATAAGCTGCAGCGCTGGGCTGAGAGGTGGCAAATGGAGTTTAATGTAGAGAAGTGTGAGGTGATTCACTTTGGAAGGAATAACAGGAATGCGGAATATTTGGCTAATGGTAAAACTCTTGGAAATGTGGATGAGCAGAGGGATCTCGGTGTCCATCTACATAGATCCCTGAAAGTTGCCACCCAGGTTGATAGGGTGGTGAAGAAGGCCTATAGTGTGTTGCCTTTATTGGTAGAGGGATTGAGTTCCGGAGTCATGAGGTCATGTTGCAGCTGCACAAAACTCTGGTACGGCCGCATTTGGAGTATTGCGTACAGTTCTGGTCACCGCATTATAGGAAGGACGTGGAGGCTTTGGAGCGGGTGCAGAGGAGATTTACCAGGATGTTGCCTGGTATGGAGGGAAAATCTTATGAGGAAAGGCTGATGGACTTGAGGTTATTTTTGTTAGAGAGAAGGAGGTTAAGAGGAGACTTAATAAAGGCATACAAAATGATCAGAGGGGTAGATAGGGTGGACAGTGAGAGCCTTCTCCAGCGGATGGAAATGGCTAGCACGAGGGGACATAGCCTTAAACTGAGGGGTAATAGATATAGGACAGAGGTCAGAGGTAGGTTCTTTACGCAAAGAGTGGTGAGGCCGTGGAATGCCCTACCTGCAATAGGAGTGAACTCGCCAACATTGAGGGCAATTAAAAGTTTATTGGATAAGCATATGGATGATACTGGCATAGTGTAGGTTAGATGGCTTTTGTTTTTTGATTTCCCATGTCGGTGCAACATCGTGGACCGAAGGGCCTGTACTGCCCTGTGTCGTTCTATGTTCTATGTTCTAAATGCGTGTTTAGCCCCGACCGTCTAGCCATCCTCGGCTATGTAGTGCGAAATGGAGTGCCAGGCCCAGACCCCGAACGCATGTGCCCCCTCATGGAGTTCCCCCTCCCTCACTGCTCCAAGGCCCTGAAACGCTGCCTGGGCTTTTTCTCTTATTACACCCAGTGGGTCCCCAACTACGCGGACAAGGCCCGTCCGCTAATCCAGTCCACGGTCTTTCCCCTGTCGACAGAGGCCCGCCAGGCCTTCAGCCGCATCAAAGCGGATATCGCAAAGGCCACAATGCACGCGATCGACGAGTCCCTCCCCTTCCAGGTCGAGAGCGATGCATCCGACGTAGCTCTGGAGTCAACACTCAACAAGCGGGCAGACCCGTGGCCTTCTTTTCACGCACCGTCCACGCTTCAGAAATCCGCCACTCCTCAGTGGAAAAGGAGGCCCAGGCCATAGTGGAAGCTGTGCGGCATTGGAGACATTACCTGACCGGGACGAGATTCACTCTCCTCACTGGCCAACAGTCGGTTGCCTTCATGTTCGATAATGCACAGCGGGGCAAGATAAAGAACGACAAGATCTTGCCGTGGAGGGTCGAACTCTCCACCTATAACTCCGAGATCTTGTATCGTCCCGGAAAGCTGAACGAGCCGTCTGGACCCCTAGCCCATGGCACATGTGCCAACGCACAAGTGGACCGTCTCCGAACCCTCCACGAGGACCTCTGCCACCCGGGGGTCACTCGGTTCTATCACTTCGTAAAGACCCGCAACCTACCCTACTCCATCGAGGAGGTCAGGACAGCCGCCAGGAACTGCCAAATCTGCGCAGAGCGCAAAACGCACTTCTCCAGGCCAGATAAAGCACATGTGATAAAGGCTTCCCGTCCCTTTGAGCGCCTCAGTCTGGACTTCAAAGGCCCCCTCCCCTCTACCCACCGCAACTAGTACTTCCTGAACGTGATTGACAAGTACTCCCTGTTACCATTAGCTATTCCCTGTCCCGACATGACCGCGGACACGGTAATTAGAGCCCTCACCACCGTCTTTACACTATTCGGTTTCCCCGCGGACATACAGAGCGATAGGGGGTCCTCCTTCATGAGCAATGAACTGCGTCAATTCCTGCTCAGCAAGGACATCGCCTCGAGCAGGCCGACCAGTTACAACCCCCGGGGGAATGGTCAGGTAGAGAGGGAGAACGGAACGGTCTGGAAGACCGTCCTGCTGGCCCTACGGTCCAGGAATCTCCCAGTCTCCCGCTGCAGGAAGTCCTCCCGGACGACCTCCACTCCATCCGGTCGCTGCTTTGTACAACAACAAATCAAACACCTCAGGGACTCCTCCTTGTCTTCCCTAGGAAGCCCTCCTCCGGAACGTCACTTCCAACCTGGCTGGCAGCCCTGGGACCCATCCTGCTCCTTAAGCATGTGCGGACGCACAAATCGGACCCGTTGGTCGAGAGGGTTCATCTCCTCAACGCGAACCCTCAATACGCCTACGTGGCGTACCCCGACGGCCGACAGGACACGGTCTCCCTGCGGGACCTGGCACCCGCCGGAGCTACACACACACCCTCCCTCCCACCGGCGCACCCCACAGCCGACCCCTCCGGAGCTGCACACAGCCCCCCCCAACACCAGTCACCCCCTCTGGAGCTCCACCCCGCCCCCAACACCATTCACCCCTCCCTCCCACCGGCGCACCCCACAGCCGCCCCCTTCCCGGGTGGATCGGTCCTTCCCCCGGTCCGAATAGGGATATTGGAGCGGGGAGAGGCATTGCGACGTTCCCAGAGACGACGGGGCCCGAACCAGCATCTGCATCACCACTGGGGCTAAGCCGATCGGCGAGGACGACCAGGGAACCCATTCGACTCATCGAACCAGTATAGTAAAGCAAGAAATGTCTCTAGAAATATATTTTTTTTGGTTGCCCAGTAAAAGCGACATTGTAAGTAGTACTAGTAGTTGATATCGGAGCATAACCGCCGTGTTAGCGGCATCCTAGGTACCGACTCTGTAAACACCTACCACGATACGGCCCACGACCCCAACGGGTTCTTTTCCAACAAGGGGTGAATGTGGTGGTATGTATTAGGGGTATTAAGGTACCGTGTGAGGCCGAGAGGCTATTGGTGGATAGACACTGGATCCCGATTGGATCGGCAGCCTGCCAGCTCCACCCAGTAAGGCGGAGTATAAGAGCCCGGGTTCTCCCAGAAGCCACATTCTGTAACTGTGCTGCTGGGGAACAAGTCTGCGTAATAAAGCCATCGATCGGCTCCTTCTCAGCTCGTCTCGTGAGTGATTGATTGTGCTACACCCTGTGACAGTATACAGTTAACCATTTACTTCTCAATAATCCCTGGGAGCAGGGGACAGGCAGTGTGGCTCTGGGAGACCCCAATTAAAAAGTTGTCCGAGAGACCTCTATGCTGTATATAGTTAACCATTTACTTTTTCTCAATATTCCCCTTCGTGTGATACAAGGGGCCCCTGCAGTGTTGCCTCAAACCCCCGCAGCGTAATGGTCACCATTACTGAGACGGGTTTTTAAATTACGGTTACAGAAACGGACAATGGAACTGTGACGTTAACAGCCACTTACAGGACCATCCACAGCCTGTTGTCAGGCATCAGGCAGTGCTGAAGGAGGCGACACCGTTCTGTAACCAGCTCTTTGTTATATCAGATTTGACAGGACCATCCACAGCCTGGTGTCAGGCTCCAGGCCGTGCTGAAGGAGGCGACACCGTTCTGTAACCCGCTCCTTGTTGTGTCAGATTTGACAGGACCATCCACAGCCTGGTGTCCGGCTCCAGGCCGTGCTGAAGGAGGCGATACCGTTCTGTAACCTCACCTCACAGCCAGCACTGTCAGTGGTCCCCCACACAGACAGCACTGTCAGTGCTCCCCCCACACAGCCAGCACTGTCAGTGCTCCCCCACACAGCCAGCACTGCCAGTGCACTTCCCCCCCCCACAGCCAGCACTGTCAGTGCTCCCCCACACAGCAAGCACTGTCAGTGCTCCTACCACACAGCCAGCACTGTCAGTGCTCCCACCACACAGCCAGCATTGTCAGTGCTCCCCCCACACTGCCAGCACTGTCAGTGCTCCCACCACAGAGCCAGCATTGTCTGTGCTCCCCACACAGCCAGCACTGTCAGTGCTCCCCCACACAGCCAACACTGACAGTGCTCCCCCACACAGCCAGCTCTGTTAGTGCTCCCCCACACAGCCAGCACTGTCAGTGCTCCCCACACAGGCAGCACTGTCTGTGCTCCCCCCACACAGCCAGCACTGCCAGTGCTCCCCCACACAGACAGCACTGTCAGTGCTCCCCCACACAGCCAGCACTGTCAGTGCTCCCGAACACTGCCAGCAGTGTCAGTGCTCCCCCACACAGCCAGCACTGTCAGTGCTCCCCCACACAGCCAGCACTGCCAGTGCACTTCCCCCCCCCCCCCACAGCCAGCACTGTCAGTGCTCCCCCCACACAGCCAGCACTGTCAGTGCTCCCACCACACAGCCAGCACTGTCAGTGCTCCCACCACACAGCCAGCACTGTCAGTGCTCCCCCCACACAGCCAGCACTGTCAGTGCTCCCCCCACACAGCCATCACTGTCAGTGCTCCCGCACACTGCCAGCACTCTCAGTGCTTCCCCACACAGCCAGCACTGTCAGTGCTCCCACCACACAGCCAGCACTGTCAGTGGTCCCACCACACAGCCAGCACTGTCAGTGATCCCCCACACAGACAGCACTGGCTGTGCTCCCACCACACACAGCCAGCACTGTCAGTGCTCCCACCACACAGCCAGCACTGTCAGTGCTCCCACCACACAGCCAGCACTGTCAGTGCTCCCTACACGCAGCCAGCACTGTCAGTGCTCCCACCACACAGCCAGCACTGTCAGCGCTCCCGCACACTGCCAGCACTGTCAGTGCTCCCCCACACAGCCAGCACTGTCAGTGCTGCCACCACACAGCCAGCACTGTCAGTGCTCTCACCACACAGCCAGCACTGTCAGTGCTCCCACCACACAGCCAGCACTGTCAGTGATCCCCCACACAGACAGCACTGTCAGTGCTCCCCCCACACAGCCATCACTGTCAGTGCTCCCGAACACTGCCAGCACTGTCAGTGCTCCCCCACACAGCCAGCACTGTCAGTGCACCCACCACACAGCCAGCACTGTCAGTGCTCCCACCACACAACCAGCACTGTCAGTGATCCCCCACACAGACAGCACTGTCAGTGCTCCCCCCACACAGCCAGCACTGTCAGTGCTCCCCCACACAGCCAGCACTGCCAGTGCACTCCCCCCCCCCACAGCCAGCACTGTCAGTGCTCCCCCCGCACAGCCAGCACTGTCAGTGCTCCTACCACACAGCCAGCACTGTCAGTGCTCCCACCACACAGCCAGCATTGTCAGTGCTCCCACCACACTGCCAGCACTGTCAGTGCTCCCACCACAGAGCCAGCACTGTCTGTGCTCCCCACACAGCCAGCACTGTCAGTGCTCCCCCACACAGCCAACACTGTCAGTGCTCCCCCACACAGCTAGCACTGTCAGTGCTCCCCCACACAGCCAGCACTGTCAGTGCTCCCCCACACAGCCAGCACTGCCAGTGCACTCCCCCCCCCCACAGTCAGCACTGTCAGTGCTCCCCCACACAGCCAGCACTGTCAGTGCTCCCGCCACACAGCCAGCACTGTCAGTGCTCCCACCACACAGCCAGCACTGTCAGTGCTCCCCCCACACAGCCAGCACTGTCAGTGCTCCCCCTACACAGCCATCACTGTCAGTGCTCCCGCACACTGCCAGCACTGTCAGTGCACCCCCACACAGCCAGCGCTGTCAGTGCTCCCACCACACAGCCAGCACTGTCAGTGCTCCCACCACACAGCCAGCACTGTCAGTGATCCCCCACACAGACAGCACTGTCAGTGCTCCCACCACACACAGCCAGCACTGTCAGTGCTCCCACCACACAGCCAGCACTGTCAGTGCTCCCACCACACAGCCAGCACTGTCAGTGCTCCCTACACACAGCCAGCACTGTCAGTGCTCCCACCACACAGCCAGCACTGTCAGCGCTCCCGCACACTGCCAGCACTGTCAGTGCTCCCCCACACAGCCAGCACTGTCAGTGCTCCCACCACACAGCCAGCACTGTCAGTGCTCTCACCACACAGCCAGCACTGTCAGTGCTCCCACCACACAGCCAGCACTGTCAGAGATCCCCCACACAGACAGCACTGTCAGTGCTCCCCCACACAGCCATCACTGTCAGTGCTCCCGCACACTGCCAGCACTGTGAGTGCTCCCCCACACAGCCAGCACTGTCAGTGCTCCCACCACACAGCCAGCACTGTCAGTGCTCCCACGACACAGCCAGCACTGTCAGTGATCCCCCACACGGACAGCACTGTCAGTGCTTCCCCACACAGCCAGCACTGTCAGTGCTCCCCCACACAGCCAGCACTGCCAGTGCATTTCCCCACCCACAGCCAGCACTGTCAGTGCTCCCCCCACACAGCCAGCACAGTCAGTGCTCCTACCACACAGCCAGCACTGTCAGTGCTCCCACCACACAGCCAGAATTGTCAGTGCTCCCCCCACACAGCCAGCACTGTCAGTGCTCCCCCACACAGCCAGCACTGTCAGTGCTCCCACCACACAGCCAGCACTGTCAGTGCTCCCACCACACAGCCAGCACTGTCAGTGATCCCCCACACAGACAGCACTGTCAGTGCTCCCCCACACAGCCATCACTGTCAGTGCTCCCGCACACTGCCAGCACTGTCAGTGCTCCCCCACACAGCCAGCACTGTCAGTGCTCCCACCACACAGCCAGCACTGTCAGTGGTCCCACCACACAGCCAGCACTGTCAGTGATCCCCCACACAGACAGCACTGGCTGTGCTCCCACCACACACAGCCAGCACTGTCAGTGCTCCCACCACACAGCCAGCACTGTCAGTGCTCCCACCACACAGCCAGCACTGTCAGTGCTCCCTACACACAGCCAGCACTGTCAGTGCTCCCACCACACAGCCAGCACTGTCAGCGCTCCCGCACACTGCCAGCACTGTCAGTGCTCCCCCCACACAGCCAGCACTGTCAGTGCTGCCACCACACAGCCAGCACTGTCAGTGCTGTCACCACACAGCCAGCACTGTCAGTGCTCCCACCACACAGCCAGCACTGTCAGTGATCCCCCACACAGACAGCACTGTCAGTGCTCCCCCCACACAGCCATCACTGTCAGTGCTCCCGAACACTGCCAGCACTGTCAGTGCTCCCCCACACAGCCAGCACTGTCAGTGCACCCACCACACAGCCAGCACTGTCAGTGCTCCCACCACACAGCCAGCACTGTCAGTGATCCCCCACACAGACAGCACTGTCAGTGCTCCCCACACAGCCAGCACTGTCAGTGCTCCCCCACACAGCCAGCACTGCCAGTGCACTTCCCCCCCCCCCACAGCCAGCACTGTCAGTGCTCCCCCCACACAGCCAGCACTGTCAGTGCTCCTACCACACAGCCAGCACTGTCAGTGCTCCCACCACACAGCCAGCATTGTCAGTGCTCCCCCCACACTGCCAGCACTGTCAGTGCTCCCACCACAGAGCCAGCACTGTCTGTGCTCCCCACACAGCCAGCACTGTCAGTGCTCCCACACACAGCCAACACTGTCAGTGCTCCCCCACACAGCCAGCTCTGTTAGTGCTCCCCCCACACAGCCAGCACTGTCAGTGCTCCCACCACACAGCCAGCACTGTCAGTGCTCCCACCACACAGCCAGCACTGTCAGTGCTCCCCCCACACAGCCAGCACTGTCAGTGCTCCCCCCACACAGCCATCACTGTCAGTGCTCCCGCACACTGCCAGCACTCTCAGTGCTTCCCCACACAGCCAGCACTGTCAGTGCTCCCACCACACAGCCAGCACTGTCAGTGGTCCCACCACACAGCCAGCACTGTCAGTGATCCCCCACACAGACAGCACTGGCTGTGCTCCCACCACACACAGCCAGCACTGTCAGTGCTCCCACCACACAGCCAGCACTGTCAGTGCTCCCACCACACAGCCAGCACTGTCAGTGCTCCCTACACACAGCCAGCACTGTCAGTGCTCCCACCACACAGCCAGCACTGTCAGCGCTCCCGCACACTGCCAGCACTGTCAGTGCTCCCCCACACAGCCAGCACTGTCAGTGCTGCCACCACACAGCCAGCACTGTCAGTGCTCTCACCACACAGCCAGCACTGTCAGTGCTCCCACCACACAGCCAGCACTGTCAGTGATCCCCCACACAGACAGCACTGTCAGTGCTCCCCCCACACAGCCATCACTGTCAGTGCTCCCGAACACTGCCAGCACTGTCAGTGCTCCCCCACACAGCCAGCACTGTCAGTGCACCCACCACACAGCCAGCACTGTCAGTGCTCCCACCACACAGCCAGCACTGTCAGTGATCCCCCACACAGACAGCACTGTCAGTGCTCCCCCCACACAGCCAGCACTGTCAGTGCTCCCCCACACAGCCAGCACTGCCAGTGCACTCCCCCCCCCACAGCCAGCACTGTCAGTGCTCCCCCCACACAGCCAGCACTGTCAGTGCTCCTACCACACAGCCAGCACTGTCAGTGCTCCCACCACACTGCCAGCACTGTCAGTGCTCCCACCACAGAGCCAGCACTGTCTGTGCTCCCCACACAGCCAGCACTGTCAGTGCTCCCCCACACAGCCAACACTGTCAGTGCTCCCCCACACAGCTAGCACTGTCAGTGCTCCCCCACACAGCCAGCACTGTCAGTGCTCCCCCACACAGCCAGCACTGCCAGTGCACTCCCCCCCCCCACAGTCAGCACTGTCAGTGCTCCCCCACACAGCCAGCACTGTCAGTGCTCCCGCCACACAGCCAGCACTGTCAGTGCTCCCACCACACAGCCAGCACTGTCAGTGCTCCCCCCACACAGCCAGCACTGTCAGTGCTCCCCCTACACAGCCATCACTGTCAGTGCTCCCGCACACTGCCAGCACTGTCAGTGCACCCCCACACAGCCAGCGCTGTCAGTGCTCCCACCACACAGCCAGCACTGTCAGTGCTCCCACCACACAGCCAGCACTGTCAGTGATCCCCCACACAGACAGCACTGTCAGTGCTCCCACCACACACAGCCAGCACTGTCAGTGCTCCCACCACACAGCCAGCACTGTCAGTGCTCCCACCACACAGCCAGCACTGTCAGTGCTCCCTACACACAGCCAGCACTGTCAGTGCTCCCACCACACAGCCAGCACTGTCAGCGCTCCCGCACACTGCCAGCACTGTCAGTGCTCCCCCACACAGCCAGCACTGTCAGTGCTCCCACCACACAGCCAGCACTGTCAGTGCTCTCACCACACAGCCAGCACTGTCAGTGCTCCCACCACACAGCCAGCACTGTCAGAGATCCCCCACACAGACAGCACTGTCAGTGCTCCCCCACACAGCCATCACTGTCAGTGCTCCCGCACACTGCCAGCACTGTGAGTGCTCCCCCACACAGCCAGCACTGTCAGTGCTCCCACCACACAGCCAGCACTGTCAGTGCTCCCACGACACAGCCAGCACTGTCAGTGATCCCCCACACGGACAGCACTGTCAGTGCTTCCCCACACAGCCAGCACTGTCAGTGCTCCCCCACACAGCCAGCACTGCCAGTGCATTTCCCCACCCACAGCCAGCACTGTCAGTGCTCCCCCCACACAGCCAGCACAGTCAGTGCTCCTACCACACAGCCAGCACTGTCAGTGCTCCCACCACACAGCCAGAATTGTCAGTGCTCCCCCCACACAGCCAGCACTGTCAGTGCTCCCCCACACAGCCAGCACTGTCAGTGCTCCCACCACACAGCCAGCACTGTCAGTGCTCCCACCACACAGCCAGCACTGTCAGTGATCCCCCACACAGACAGCACTGTCAGTGCTCCCCCACACAGCCATCACTGTCAGTGCTCCCGCACACTGCCAGCACTGTCAGTGCTCCCCCACACAGCCAGCACTGTCAGTGCTCCCACCACACAGCCAGCACTGTCAGTGGTCCCACCACACAGCCAGCACTGTCAGTGATCCCCCACACAGACAGCACTGGCTGTGCTCCCACCACACACAGCCAGCACTGTCAGTGCTCCCACCACACAGCCAGCACTGTCAGTGCTCCCACCACACAGCCAGCACTGTCAGTGCTCCCTACACACAGCCAGCACTGTCAGTGCTCCCACCACACAGCCAGCACTGTCAGCGCTCCCGCACACTGCCAGCACTGTCAGTGCTCCCCCCACACAGCCAGCACTGTCAGTGCTGCCACCACACAGCCAGCACTGTCAGTGCTGTCACCACACAGCCAGCACTGTCAGTGCTCCCACCACACAGCCAGCACTGTCAGTGATCCCCCACACAGACAGCACTGTCAGTGCTCCCCCCACACAGCCATCACTGTCAGTGCTCCCGAACACTGCCAGCACTGTCAGTGCTCCCCCACACAGCCAGCACTGTCAGTGCACCCACCACACAGCCAGCACTGTCAGTGCTCCCACCACACAGCCAGCACTGTCAGTGATCCCCCACACAGACAGCACTGTCAGTGCTCCCCACACAGCCAGCACTGTCAGTGCTCCCCCACACAGCCAGCACTGCCAGTGCACTTCCCCCCCCCCCACAGCCAGCACTGTCAGTGCTCCCCCCACACAGCCAGCACTGTCAGTGCTCCTACCACACAGCCAGCACTGTCAGTGCTCCCACCACACAGCCAGCATTGTCAGTGCTCCCCCCACACTGCCAGCACTGTCAGTGCTCCCACCACAGAGCCAGCACTGTCTGTGCTCCCCACACAGCCAGCACTGTCAGTGCTCCCACACACAGCCAACACTGTCAGTGCTCCCCCACACAGCCAGCTCTGTTAGTGCTCCCCCCACACAGCCAGCACTGTCAGTGCTCCCACCACACAGCCAGCACTGTCAGTGCTCCCACCACACAGCCAGCACTGTCAGTGCTCCCCCCACACAGCCAGCACTGTCAGTGCTCCCCCCACACAGCCATCACTGTCAGTGCTCCCGCACACTGCCAGCACTCTCAGTGCTTCCCCACACAGCCAGCACTGTCAGTGCTCCCACCACACAGCCAGCACTGTCAGTGGTCCCACCACACAGCCAGCACTGTCAGTGATCCCCCACACAGACAGCACTGGCTGTGCTCCCACCACACACAGCCAGCACTGTCAGTGATCCCCCACACAGACAGCACTGTCAGTGCTCCCCACACAGCCAGCACTGTCAGTGCTCCCCCACACAGCCAGCACTGCCAGTGCACTTCCCCCCCGCCACAGCCAGCACTGTCAGTGCTCCCCCCACACAGCCAGCACTGTCAGTGCTCCTACCACACAGCCAGCACTGTCAGTGCTCCCACCACACAGCCAGCATTGTCAGTGCTCCCCCCACACTGCCAGCACTGTCAGTGCTCCCACCACAGAGCCAGCACTGTCTGTGCTCCCCACACAGCCAGCACTGTCAGTGCTCCCACACACAGCCAACACTGTCAGTGCTCCCCCACACAGCCAGCTCTGTTAGTGCTCCCCCCACACAGCCAGCACTGTCAGTGCTCCCCACACAGGCAGCACTGTCTGTGCTCCCCCCACACAGCCAGCACTGTCAGTGCTCCCCCACACAGCTAGCACTGTCAGTGCTCCCCCACACAGCCAGCACTGTCAGTGCTCCCCCACACAGCCAGCACTGCCAGTGCACTCCCCCCCCCCACAGCCAGCACTGTCAGTGCTCCCCCCACACAGCCAGCACTGTCAGTGCTCCCGCCACACAGCCAGCACTGTCAGTGCTCCCACCACACAGCCAGCACTGTCAGTGCTCCCCCCACACAGCCAGCACTGTCAGTGCTCCCCCCACACAGCCATCACTGTCAGTGCTCCCGCACACTGCCAGCACTGTCAGTGCTCCCCCACACAGCCAGCACTGTCAGTGCTCCCACCACACAGCCAGCACTGTCAGTGCTCCCACCACACAGCCAGCACTGTCAGTGATCCCCCACACAGACAGCACTGTCAGTGCTCCCACCACACACAGCCAACACTGTCAGTGCTCCCACCACACAGCCAGCACTGTCAGTGCTCCCACCACACAGCCAGCACTGTCAGTGCTCCCTACACACAGCCAGCACTGTCAGTGCTCCCACCACACAGCCAGCACTGTCAGCGCTCCCGCACACTGCCAGCACTGTCAGTGCTCCCCCACACAGCCAGCACTGTCAGTGCTCCCACCACACAGCCAGCACTGTCAGTGCTCTCACCACACAGCCAGCCCTGTCAGTGCTCCCACCACACAGCCAGCACTGTCAGAGATCCCCCACACAGACAGCACTGTCAGTGCTCCCCCCCACACAGCCATCACTGTCAGTGCTCCCGCACACTGCCAGCACTGTCAGTGCTCCCCCACACAGCCAGCACTGTCGGTGCTCCCACCACACAGCCAGCACTGTCAGTGCTCACACGACACAGCCAGCACTGTCAGTGATCCCCCACACAGACAGCACTGTCAGTGCTCCCCCACACAGCCAGCACTGTCAGTGCTCCCCCACACAGCCAGCACTGCCAGTGCATTTCCCCACCCACAGCCAGCACTTTCAGTGCTCCCCCCACACAGCCAGCACAGTCAGTGCTCCTACCACACAGCCAGCACTGTCAGTGCTCCCCCACACAGCCATCACTGTCAGTGCTCCCGCACACTGCCAGCACTGTCAGTGCTCCCCCACACAGCCAGCACTGTCAGTGCTCCCACCACACAGCCAGCACTGTCAGTGCTCCCACCACACAGCCAGCACTGTCAGTGATCCCCCACACAGACAGCACTGTCAGTGCTCTCACCACACACAGCCAGCACTGTCAGTGCTCCCACCACACAGCCAGCACTGTCAGTGCTCCCACCACACAGCCAGCTCTGTCAGTGCTCCCACCACACAGCCAGCAGTGTCAGTGCTCCCCCCACACAGCCAGCACTGTCAGTGCACCCGCACACTGCCAGCACTGTCAGTGCTCCCCCACACAGCCAGCACTGTCAGTGCTCCCACCACCCAGCCAGCGCTGTCAGTGCTCCCACCACACAGCCAGCACTGTCAGTGCTCCCACCACACACAGCCAGCACTGTCAGTGCTCCCCCACCCAGCCAGCACTGTCAGTGCTCCCACAACAGAGCCAGCACTGTCAGTGCACTTCCCCCCCCCCACAGCCAGCAGTGAAAGTGCACTTCGCCCCCCCCTCAGAGCCAGCACTGCCAGTGCACTTCCCCCCCACAGAGCCAGCACTGCCAGTGCACTCCCCCCCCACAGAGCCAGCACTGCCAGTGCACTCCCCCCCCACAGAGCCAGCACTGCCAGTGCACTTCCCCCCCCACAGAGCCAGCACTGCCAGTGCACTCCCCCCCACAGAGCCAGCATGGCCAGTGCACTCCCCCCCCCACAGAGCTAGCACTGCCAGTGCACTTACACCCCCCACAGAGCCAGCACTGCCAGCACGCCCAGTGCACTTCCCCCCCACAGAGCCAGCACTGCCAGTGCACTCCCCCCCCCACAGAGCCGGCACTGCCAGTGCTCCCCCACACAGCCAACACTGTCAGTGCTCCCCCACACAGCCAGCACTGTCAGTGCTCCCCCCACACAGCCAGCACTGTCAGTGCTCCCCCCACACAGCCAGCACTGTCAGTGCTCCCAGCACACAGCCAGCACTGTCAATGCTCCCCACCCAACCAGCACTGTCAGTGCTCCCCCACACAGCCAGCACTGTCAGTGCTCCCCCACACAGCCAGCACTGTCAGTGCTCCCCCACACAGCCAGCACTGTCAGGGCTCCCACCACACAGCCAGCACTGTCAGTGCTCTCACCACACAGCCAGCACTGTCAGTGCTCCCACCACACAGCCAGCACTGTCAGTGATCCCCCACACAGACAGCACTGTCAGTGCTCCCCCCACACAGCCATCACTGTCAGTGCTCCCGAACACTGCCAGCACTGTCAGTGCTCCCCCACACAGCCAGCACTGTCAGTGCACCCACCACACAGCCAGCACTGTCAGTGCTCCCACCACACAGCCAGCACTGTCAGTGATCCCCCACACAGACAGCACTGTCAGTGCTCCCCCCACACAGCCAGCACTGTCAGTGCTCCCCCACACAGCCAGCACTGCCAGTGCACTCCCCCCCCCCACAGCCAGCACTGTCAGTGCTCCCCCCACACAGCCAGCACTGTCAGTGCTCCTACCACACAGCCAGCACTGTCAGTGCTCCCACCACACAGCCAGCATTGTCAGTGCTCCCACCACACTGCCAGCACTGTCAGTGCTCCCACCACAGAGCCAGCACTGTCTGTGCTCCCCACACAGCCAGCACTGTCAGTGCTCCCCCACACAGCCAACACTGTCAGTGCTCCCCCACACAGCTAGCACTGTCAGTGCTCCCCCACACAGCCAGCACTTTCAGTGCTCCCCCACACAGCCAGCACTGCCAGTGCACTCCCCCCCCCCACAGTCAGCACTGTCAGTGCTCCCCCACACAGCCAGCACTGTCAGTGCTCCCGCCACACAGCCAGCACTGTCAGTGCTCCCACCACACAGCCAGCACTGTCAGTGCTCCCCCCACACAGCCAGCACTGTCAGTGCTCCCCCTACACAGCCATCACTGTCAGTGCTCCCGCACACTGCCAGCACTGTCAGTGCACCCCCACACAGCCAGCACTGTCAGTGCTCCCACCACACAGCCAGCACTGTCAGTGCTCCCACCACACAGCCAGCACTGTCAGTGATCCCCCACACAGACAGCACTGTCAGTGCTCCCACAACACACACAGCCAGCACTGTCAGTGCTCCCACCACACAGCCAGCACTGTCAGTGCTCCCACCACACAGCCAGCACTGTCAGTGCTCCCTACACACAGCCAGCACTGTCAGTGCTCCCACCACACAGCCAGCACTGTCAGCGCTCCCGCACACTGCCAGCACTGTCAGTGCTCCCCCACACAGCCAGCACTGTCAGTGCTCCCACCACACAGCCAGCACTGTCAGTGCTCTCACCACACAGCCAGCACTGTCAGTGCTCCCACCACACAGCCAGCACTGTCAGAGATCCCCCACACAGACAGCACTGTCAGTGCTCCCCCCACACAGCCATCACTGTCAGTGCTCCCGCACACTGCCAGCACTGTGAGTGCTCCCCCACACAGCCAGCACTGTCAGTGCTCCCACCACACAGCCAGCACTGTCAGTGCTCCCACGACACAGCCAGCACTGTCAGTGATCCCCCACACGGACAGCACTGTCAGTGCTTCCCCACACAGCCAGCACTGTCAGTGCTCCCCCACACAGCCAGCACTGCCAGTGCATTTCCCCACCCACAGCCAGCACTGTCAGTGCTCCCCCCACACAGCCAGCACAGTCAGTGCTCCTACCACACAGCCAGCACTGTCAGTGCTCCCACCACACAGCCAGAATTGTCAGTGCTCCCCCCACACAGCCAGCACTGTCAGTGCTCCCCCACACAGCCAGCACTGTCAGTGCTCCCACCACACAGCCAGCACTGTCAGTGCTCCCACCACACAGCCAGCACTGTCAGTGATCCCCCACACAGACAGCACTGTCAGTGCTCCCCCACACAGCCATCACTGTCAGTGCTCCCGCACACTGCCAGCACTGTCAGTGCTCCCCCACACAGCCAGCACTGTCAGTGCACCCACCACACAGCCAGCACTGTCAGTGCTCCCACCACACAGCCAGCACTGTCAGTGATCCCCCACACAGACAGCACTGTCAGTGCTCCCCACACAGCCAGCACTGTCAGTGCTCCCCCACACAGCCAGCACTGCCAGTGCACTTCCCCCCCCCCCCACAGCCAGCACTGTCAGTGCTCCCCCCACACAGCCAGCACTGTCAGTGCTCCTACCACACAGCCAGCACTGTCAGTGCTCCCACCACACAGCCAGCATTGTCAGTGCTCCCCCCACACTGCCAGCACTGTCAGTGCTCCCACCACAGAGCCAGCACTGTCTGTGCTCCCCACACAGCCAGCACTGTCAGTGCTCCCACACACAGCCAACACTGTCAGTGCTCCCCCACACAGCCAGCTCTGTTAGTGCTCCCCCCACACAGCCAGCACTGTCAGTGCTCCCACCACACAGCCAGCACTGTCAGTGCTCCCACCACACAGCCAGCACTGTCAGTGCTCCCCCCACACAGCCAGCACTGTCAGTGCTCCCCCCACACAGCCATCACTGTCAGTGCTCCCGCACACTGCCAGCACTCTCAGTGCTTCCCCACACAGCCAGCACTGTCAGTGCTCCCACCACACAGCCAGCACTGTCAGTGGTCCCACCACACAGCCAGCACTGTCAGTGATCCCCCACACAGACAGCACTGGCTGTGCTCCCACCACACACAGCCAGCACTGTCAGTGCTCCCACCACACAGCCAGCACTGTCAGTGCTCCCACCACACAGCCAGCACTGTCAGTGCTCCCTACACACAGCCAGCACTGTCAGTGCTCCCACCACACAGCCAGCACTGTCAGCGCTCCCGCACACTGCCAGCACTGTCAGTGCTCCCCCACACAGCCAGCACTGTCAGTGCTCCCACCACACAGCCAGCACTGTCAGCGCTCCCGCACACTGCCAGCACTGTCAGTGCTCCCCCACACAGCCAGCACTGTCAGTGCTGCCACCACACAGCCAGCACTGTCAGTGCTCTCACCACACAGACAGCACTGTCAGTGCTCCCCCCACACAGCCATCACTGTCAGTGCTCCCGCACACTGCCAGCACTGTGAGTGCTCCCCCACACAGCCAGCACTGTCAGTGCTCCCACCACACAGCCAGCACTGTCAGTGCTCCCACGACACAGCCAGCACTGTCAGTGATCCCCCACACGGACAGCACTGTCAGTGCTTCCCCACACAGCCAGCACTGTCAGTGCTCCCCCACACAGCCAGCACTGCCAGTGCATTTCCCCACCCACAGCCAGCACTGTCAGTGCTCCCCCCACACAGCCAGCACAGTCAGTGCTCCTACCACACAGCCAGCACTGTCAGTGCTCCCACCACACAGCCAGAATTGTCAGTGCTCCCCCCACACAGCCAGCACTGTCAGTGCTCCCCCACACAGCCAGCACTGTCAGTGCTCCCACCACACAGCCAGCACTGTCAGTGCTCCCACCACACAGCCAGCACTGTCAGTGATCCCCCACACAGACAGCACTGTCAGTGCTCCCCCACACAGCCATCACTGTCAGTGCTCCCGCACACTGCCAGCACTGTCAGTGCTCCCCCACACAGCCAGCACTGTCAGTGCACCCACCACACAGCCAGCACTGTCAGTGCTCCCACCACACAGCCAGCACTGTCAGTGATCCCCCACACAGACAGCACTGTCAGTGCTCCCCACACAGCCAGCACTGTCAGTGCTCCCCCACACAGCCAGCACTGCCAGTGCACTTCCCCCCCCCCCACAGCCAGCACTGTCAGTGCTCCCCCCACACAGCCAGCACTGTCAGTGCTCCTACCACACAGCCAGCACTGTCAGTGCTCCCACCACACAGCCAGCATTGTCAGTGCTCCCCCCACACTGCCAGCACTGTCAGTGCTCCCACCACAGAGCCAGCACTGTCTGTGCTCCCCACACAGCCAGCACTGTCAGTGCTCCCACACACAGCCAACACTGTCAGTGCTCCCCCACACAGCCAGCTCTGTTAGTGCTCCCCCCACACAGCCAGCACTGTCAGTGCTCCCACCACACAGCCAGCACTGTCAGTGCTCCCACCACACAGCCAGCACTGTCAGTGCTCCCCCCACACAGCCAGCACTGTCAGTGCTCCCCCCACACAGCCATCACTGTCAGTGCTCCCGCACACTGCCAGCACTCTCAGTGCTTCCCCACACAGCCAGCACTGTCAGTGCTCCCACCACACAGCCAGCACTGTCAGTGGTCCCACCACACAGCCAGCACTGTCAGTGATCCCCCACACAGACAGCACTGGCTGTGCTCCCACCACACACAGCCAGCACTGTCAGTGCTCCCACCACACAGCCAGCACTGTCAGTGCTCCCACCACACAGCCAGCACTGTCAGTGCTCCCTACACACAGCCAGCACTGTCAGTGCTCCCACCACACAGCCAGCACTGTCAGCGCTCCCGCACACTGCCAGCACTGTCAGTGCTCCCCCACACAGCCAGCACTGTCAGTGCTGCCACCACACAGCCAGCACTGTCAGTGCTCTCACCACACAGCCAGCACTGTCAGTGCTCCCACCACACAGCCAGCACTGTCAGTGATCCCCCACACAGACAGCACTGTCAGTGCTCCCCCCACACAGCCATCACTGTCAGTGCTCCCGAACACTGCCAGCACTGTCAGTGCTCCCCCACACAGCCAGCACTGTCAGTGCACCCACCACACAGCCAGCACTGTCAGTGCTCCCACCACACAGCCAGCACTGTCAGTGATCCCCCACACAGACAGCACTGTCAGTGCTCCCCCCACACAGCCAGCACTGTCAGTGCTCCCCCACACAGCCAGCACTGCCAGTGCACTCCCCCCCCCACAGCCAGCACTGTCAGTGCTCCCCCCACACAGCCAGCACTGTCAGTGCTCCTACCACACAGCCAGCACTGTCAGTGCTCCCACCACACAGCCAGCATTGTCAGTGCTCCCACCACACTGCCAGCACTGTCAGTGCTCCCACCACAGAGCCAGCACTGTCTGTGCTCCCCACACAGCCAGCACTGTCAGTGCTCCCCCACACAGCCAACACTGTCAGTGCTCCCCCACACAGCTAGCACTGTCAGTGCTCCCCCACACAGCCAGCACTTTCAGTGCTCCCCCACACAGCCAGCACTGCCAGTGCACTCCCCCCCCCCACAGTCAGCACTGTCAGTGCTCCCCCACACAGCCAGCACTGTCAGTGCTCCCGCCACACAGCCAGCACTGTCAGTGCTCCCACCACACAGCCAGCACTGTCAGTGCTCCCCCCACACAGCCAGCACTGTCAGTGCTCCCCCTACACAGCCATCACTGTCAGTGCTCCCGCACACTGCCAGCACTGTCAGTGCACCCCCACACAGCCAGCACTGTCAGTGCTCCCACCACACAGCCAGCACTGTCAGTGCTCCCACCACACAGCCAGCACTGTCAGTGATCCCCCACACAGACAGCACTGTCAGTGCTCCCACAACACACACAGCCAGCACTGTCAGTGCTCCCACCACACAGCCAGCACTGTCAGTGCTCCCACCACACAGCCAGCACTGTCTGTGCTCCCTACACACAGCCAGCACTGTCAGTGCTCCCACCACACAGCCAGCACTGTCAGCGCTCCCGCACACTGCCAGCACTGTCAGTGCTCCCCCACACAGCCAGCACTGTCAGTGCTCCCACCACACAGCCAGCACTGTCAGTGCTCTCACCACACAGCCAGCACTGTCAGTGCTCCCACCACACAGCCAGCACTGTCAGAGATCCCCCACACAGACAGCACTGTCAGTGCTCCCCCCACACAGCCATCACTGTCAGTGCTCCCGCACACTGCCAGCACTGTGAGTGCTCCCCCACACAGCCAGCACTGTCAGTGCTCCCACCACACAGCCAGCACTGTCAGTGCTCCCACGACACAGCCAGCACTGTCAGTGATCCCCCACACGGACAGCACTGTCAGTGCTTCCCCACACAGCCAGCACTGTCAGTGCTCCCCCACACAGCCAGCACTGCCAGTGCATTTCCCCACCCACAGCCAGCACTGTCAGTGCTCCCCCCACACAGCCAGCACAGTCAGTGCTCCTACCACACAGCCAGCACTGTCAGTGCTCCCACCACACAGCCAGAATTGTCAGTGCTCCCCCCACACAGCCAGCACTGTCAGTGCTCCCCCACACAGCCAGCACTGTCAGTGCTCCCACCACACAGCCAGCACTGTCAGTGCTCCCACCACACAGCCAGCACTGTCAGTGATCCCCCACACAGACAGCACTGTCAGTGCTCCCCCACACAGCCATCACTGTCAGTGCTCCCGCACACTGCCAGCACTGTCAGTGCTCCCCCACACAGCCAGCACTGTCAGTGCTCCCACCACACAGCCAGCACTGTCAGTGGTCCCACCACACAGCCAGCACTGTCAGTGATCCCCCACACAGACAGCACTGGCTGTGCTCCCACCACACACAGCCAGCACTGTCAGTGCTCCCACCACACAGCCAGCACTGTCAGTGCTCCCACCACACAGCCAGCACTGTCAGTGCTCCCTACACACAGCCAGCACTGTCAGTGCTCCCACCACACAGCCAGCACTGTCAGCGCTCCCGCACACTGCCAGCACTGTCAGTGCTCCCCCCACACAGCCAGCACTGTCAGTGCTGCCACCACACAGCCAGCACTGTCAGTGCTGTCACCACACAGCCAGCACTGTCAGTGCTCCCACCACACAGCCAGCACTGTCAGTGATCCCCCACACAGACAGCACTGTCAGTGCTCCCCCACACAGCCATCACTGTCAGTGCTCCCGAACACTGCCAGCACTGTCAGTGCTCCCCCACACAGCCAGCACTGTCAGTGCACCCACCACACAGCCAGCACTGTCAGTGCTCCCACCACACAGCCAGCACTGTCAGTGATCCCCCACACAGACAGCACTGTCAGTGCTCCCCACACAGCCAGCACTGTCAGTGCTCCCCCACACAGCCAGCACTGCCAGTGCACTTCCCCCCCGCCACAGCCAGCACTGTCAGTGCTCCCCCCACACAGCCAGCACTGTCAGTGCTCCTACCACACAGCCAGCACTGTCAGTGCTCCCACCACACAGCCAGCATTGTCAGTGCTCCCCCCACACTGCCAGCACTGTCAGTGCTCCCACCACAGAGCCAGCACTGTCTGTGCTCCCCACACAGCCAGCACTGTCAGTGCTCCCACACACAGCCAACACTGTCAGTGCTCCCCCACACAGCCAGCTCTGTTAGTGCTCCCCCCACACAGCCAGCACTGTCAGTGCTCCCCACACAGGCAGCACTGTCTGTGCTCCCCCCACACAGCCAGCACTGTCAGTGCTCCCCCACACAGCTAGCACTGTCAGTGCTCCCCCACACAGCCAGCACTGTCAGTGCTCCCCCACACAGCCAGCACTGCCAGTGCACTCCCCCCCCCACAGCCAGCACTGTCAGTGCTCCCCCCACACAGCCAGCACTGTCAGTGCTCCCGCCACACAGCCAGCACTGTCAGTGCTCCCACCACACAGCCAGCACTGTCAGTGCTCCCCCCACACAGCCAGCACTGTCAGTGCTCCCCCCACACAGCCATCACTGTCAGTGCTCCCGCACACTGCCAGCACTGTCAGTGCTCCCCCACACAGCCAGCACTGTCAGTGCTCCCACCACACAGCCAGCACTGTCAGTGCTCCCACCACACAGCCAGCACTGTCAGTGATCCCCCAAACAGACAGCACTGTCAGTGCTCCCACCACACACAGCCAACACTGTCAGTGCTCCCACCACACAGCCAGCACTGTCAGTGCTCCCACCACACAGCCAGCACTGTCAGTGCTCCCTACACACAGCCAGCACTGTCAGTGCTCCCACCACACAGCCAGCACTGTCAGCGCTCCCGCACACTGCCAGCACTGTCAGTGCTCCCCCACACAGCCAGCACTGTCAGTGCTCCCACCACACAGCCAGCACTGTCAGTGCTCTCACCACACAGCCAGCCCTGTCAGTGCTCCCACCACACAGCCAGCACTGTCAGAGATCCCCCACACAGACAGCACTGTCAGTGCTCCCCCCACACAGCCATCACTGTCAGTGCTCCCGCACACTGCCAGCACTGTCAGTGCTCCCCCACACAGCCAGCACTGTCGGTGCTCCCACCACACAGCCAGCACTGTCAGTGCTCCCACGACACAGCCAGCACTGTCAGTGATCCCCCACACAGACAGCACTGTCAGTGCTCCCCCACACAGCCAGCACTGTCAGTGCTCCCCCACACAGCCAGCACTGCCAGTGCATTTCCCCACCCACAGCCAGCACTTTCAGTGCTCCCCCCACACAGCCAGCACAGTCAGTGCTCCTACCACACAGCCAGCACTGTCAGTGCTCCCCCACACAGCCATCACTGTCAGTGCTCCCGCACACTGCCAGCACTGTCAGTGCTCCCCCACACAGCCAGCACTGTCAGTGCTCCCACCACACAGCCAGCACTGTCAGTGCTCCCACCACACAGCCAGCACTGTCAGTGATCCCCCACACAGACAGCACTGTCAGTGCTCTCACCACACACAGCCAGCACTGTCAGTGCTCCCACCACACAGCCAGCACTGTCAGTGCTCCCACCACACAGCCAGCTCTGTCAGTGCTCCCACCACACAGCCAGCAGTGTCAGTGCTCCCCCCACACAGCCAGCACTGTCAGTGCACCCGCACACTGCCAGCACTGTCAGTGCTCCCCCACACAGCCAGCACTGTCAGTGCTCCCACCACACAGCCAGCGCTGTCAGTGCTCCCACCACACAGCCAGCACTGTCAGTGCTCCCACCACACACAGCCAGCACTGTCAGTGCTCCCCCACCCAGCCAGCACTGTCAGTGCTCCCACAACAGAGCCAGCACTGTCAGTGCACTTCCCCCCCCCCACAGCCAGCAGTGAAAGTGCACTTCGCCCCCCCCTCAGAGCCAGCACTGCCAGTGCACTTCCCCCCCACAGAGCCAGCACTGCCAGTGCACTCCCCCCCCACAGAGCCAGCACTGCCAGTGCACTCCCCCCCCACAGAGCCAGCACTGCCAGTGCACTTCCCCCCCCACAGAGCCAGCACTGCCAGTGCACTCCCCCCCACAGAGCCAGCATGGCCAGTGCACTCCCCCCCCCCACAGAGCTAGCACTGCCAGTGCACTTACACCCCCCACAGAGCCAGCACTGCCAGCACGCCCAGTGCACTTCCCCCCCACAGAGCCAGCACTGCCAGTGCACTCCCCCCCCCACAGAGCCGGCACTGCCAGTGCTCCCCCACACAGCCAACACTGTCAGTGCTCCCCCACACAGCCAGCACTGTCAGTGCTCCCCCCACACAGCCAGCACTGTCAGTGCTCCCCCCACACAGCCAGCACTGTCAGTGCTCCCAGCACACAGCCAGCACTGTCAATGCTCCCCACCCAACCAGCACTGTCAGTGCTCCCCCACACAGCCAGCACTGTCAGTGCTCCCCCACACAGCCAGCACTGTCAGTGCTCCCCCACACAGCCAGCACTGTCAGGGCTCCCACCACACAGCCAGCACTGTCAGTGGTCCCCCCACACAACCAGCACTGTCAGGGCTCCCACCACACAGCCAGCACTGTCAGTGCTTCCACCACACAGCCAGCACTGTCAATGCTCCCACCACACAGCCAGCGCTGTCAGTGCTCCCCCCATACAGCCAGCACTGTCAGTGCTCCCCCCACACAGCCAGCATTGCCAATGCTCCCACCACACAGCCAGGACTGTCAGTGCTCCCCCCACACAGCAAGCACTGTCAGTGCCCCCACCACACAGCCAGCACTGTCAGTGCTCCCACCACACAGCCAGCACTGTCAGTGCTCCCCTCACACAGCCAGCACTGTCAGTGCCCCCCCCCCCCACACAGCCAGCACTGTCAGTGCTCCCCACACACAGCCAGCACTGTCAGTGCTCCCACCACACAGCCAGCACTGTCAGTGCTCTCACCACACAACCAGCACTGTCAGTGCTCCCACCACACAGCCAGCACTGTCAGTGCTCCCCCCACACAGCCAGCACTGTCAGTGCTCCCACCACACAGCCAGCACTGTCAGTGCTCCCCCACACAGCCAGCACTGTCAGTGCTCCCCTACACAGCCAACACTGTCAGTGCTCCCCCACGCAGTCAGCACTGTCAATTCTTCCCCACACAGCCAGCACTGTCAGTGCTCCCACCACACAGCCAGCACTGTCAGTGCTCCCACCACACAGCCAGCACTGTCAGTGCTCCCCCACACAGCCAGCACTGTCAGTGCTCCCCCCACACAGCCAGCATTGTCAGAGCTCCCGCACACAGCCAGCGCTATCAGTGCTCCCACCACAGAGTCAGCACTCTCTGTGCTCCCCACACAGCCAGCACTGTCAGTGCACCCCCACACAGCCAATACTGTCAGTGCTCCCCCCACACAGCCAGCTCTGTTAGTGCTCCCCCACACAGCCAGCACTGTCAGTGCTCCCCACACAGGCAGCACTGTCTGTGCTCCCCCACACAGCCAGCACTGTCAGTGCTCCCCCACACAGCCTGCACTGTCAGTGCTCCCCCACACAGCCAGCACTGTCAGTGCTCCCCCACACAGCCAGCACTGCCAGTGCACCCCCCACACAGCCAGCATTGTCAGAGCTCCCGCACACAGCCAGCGCTATCAGTGCTCCCACTGCACAGCCAGAACTGTCAGTGCTCCCCCACACAGCCAGCACTCTCAGTGCTCCCCCCACACAGCCAGCACTGTCAGTGCTCCCCCACACAGCCAGCACTGTCAGTGCTCCCCCACACAGCCAGCACTGTCAGTGCTCCCATCACACAGCCAGCACTGTCAGTGATCCCCCACACAGACAGCAAAGTCAGTGCTCCCACCACACACAGCCAGCACTGCCAGTGCTCCCACCACACAGCCAGCACTGTCAGTGCTCCCCCCACACTGCCAGCACTGTCAGTGCTCCCACCACAGAGCCAGCACTCTCTGTGCTCCCCACACAGCCAGCACTGTCAGTGCTCCCCCACACAGCCAACACTGTCAGTGCTCCCCCACACAGCCAGCTCTGTTAGTGCTCCCCCACACAGCCAGCACTGTCAGTGCTCCCCACACAGGCAGCACTGTCTGTGCTCCCCCCACACAGCCAGCACTGTCAGTGCTCCCCCACACAGCCAGCACTGTCAGTGCTCCCCCACACAGCCAGCACTGTCAGTGCTCCCCCACACAGCCAGCACTGCCAGTGCACTTCCCCCCCCCACAGCCAGCACTGTCAGTGCTCCCCCCACACAGCCAGCACTGTCAGTGCTCCCACCACACAGCCAGAACTGTCAGTGCTCCTACCACACAGCCAGCACTGTCAGTACTCCCCCCACACAGCCAGCACTGTCAGTGCTCCCCCCACACAGCCATCACTGTCAGTGCTCCCGCACACTGCCAGCACTGTCAGTGCTCCCCCACACAGCCAGCACTGTCAGTGCTGCCACCACACAGTCAGCACTGTCAGTGCTCCCACCACACAGCCAGCACTGTCAGTGATCCCCCACACAGACAGCACTGTCAGTGCTCCCCACACAGCCAGCACTGTCAGTGCTTCCCCACACAGCCAGCACTGTCAGTGCTCCCACCACACAGCCAGCACTGTCAGTGCTCCCCCCACACAGCCAGCACTGCCAGTGCTCCCATCACACAGCCAGCACTGTCAGTGATCCCCCACACAGACAGCAAAGTCAGTGCTCCCACCACACACAGCCAGCACTGCCAGTGCTCCCACCACACAGCCAGCACTGTCAGTGCTCCCCCCACACTGCCAGCACTGTCAGTGCTCCCACCACAGAGTCAGCACTCTCTGTGCTCCCCGCACAGCCAGCACTGTCAGTGCACCCCCACACAGCCAATACTGTCAGTGCTCGCCCCACACAGCCAGCTCTGTTAGTGCTCCCCCACACAGCCAGCACTGTCAGTGCTCCCCACACAGGCAGCACTGTCTGTGCTCCCCCCACACAGCCAGCACTGTCAGTGCTCCCCCACACAGCCAGCACTGTCAGTGCTCCCCCACACAGCCAGCACTGTCAGTGCTCCCCCACACAGCCAGCACTGCCAGTGCACTTTCCCCCCCCCACAGCCAGCACTGTCAGAGCTCCCCCCACACAGCCAGCACTGTCAGTGCTCCCACCACACAGCCAGCACTATCAGTGCTCCCACCACACAGCCAGCATTGTCAGTGCTCCCCCCACACTGCCAGCACTGTCAGTGCTCCCACCACAGAGCCAGCACTGTCTGTGCTCCCCACACAGCCAGCACTGTCAGTGCTCCCCCACACAGCCAACACTGTCAGTGCTCCCCCACACAGCCAGCTCTGTTAGTGCTCCCCCACACAGCCAGCACTGTCAGTGCTCCCCACACAGGCAGCACTGTCTGTGCTCCCCCCACACAGCCAGCACTGTCAGTGCTCCCCCACACAGCTAGCACTGTCAGTGCTCCCCCACACTGCCAGCACTGTCAGTGCTCCCCACACAGCCAGCACTGCCAGTGCCCCCCCCCCCACAGCCAGCACTGTCAGTGCTCCCCCACACAGCCAGCACTGTCAGTGCTCCCCCACACAGCCAGCACTGCCAGTGCACTTCCCCCCCACAGCCAGCACTGTCAGTGCTCCCCCCACACAGCCAGCACTGTCAGTGCTCCCACCACACAGCCAGCACTGTCACTGCTCCCACCACACAGCCAGCACTGTCAGTGCTCCCCCCACACTGCCAGCACTGTCAGTGCTCCCATCACAGAGCCAGCACTGTCTGTGCTCCCCACACAGCCAGCACTGTCAGTGCTCCCCCACACAGCCAACACTATCAGTGCTCCCCCACACAGCCAGCTCTGTTAGTGCTCCCCCCACACAGCCAGCACTGTCAGTGCTCCCCCCACACAGGCAGCACTGTCTGTGCTCCCACCACACAGCCAGCACTGTCAGTGCTCCCACCACACAGCCAGCACTGTCAGTGCTCCCCCCACACAGCCAGCACTGTCAGTGCTCCCCCCACACAGCCATCACTGTCAGTGCTCCCGCACACTGCCAGCACTGTCAGTGCTCCCCCACACAGCCAGCACTGTCAGTGCTCCCACCACACAGCCAGCACTGTCAGTGCTCCCACCACACAGCCAGCACTGTCAGTGATCCCCCACACAGACAGCACTGTCAGTGCTCCCACCACACACAGCCAGCACTGTCAGTGCTCCCACCACACAGCCAGCACTGTCAGTGCTCCCACCACACAGCCAGCACTGTCAGTGCTCCCTACACACAGCCAGCACTGTCAGTGCTCCCACCACACAGCCAGCACTGTCAGCGCTCCCGCACTCTGCCAGCACTGTCAGTGCTCCCCCACACAGCCAGTACTGTCAGTGCTCCCACCACACAGCCAGCACTGTCAGTGCTCTCACCACACAGCCAGCACTGTCAGTGCTCCCACCACACAGCCAGCACTGTCAGTGATCCCCCACACAGACAGCACTGTCAGTGCTCCCCCCACACAGCCATCACTGTCAGTGCTCCCGCACACTGCCAGCACTGTCAGTGCTCCCCCACACAGCCAGCACTGTCAGTGCTCCCACCACACAGCCAGCACTGTCAGTGCTCCCACGACACAGCCAGCACTGTCAGTGATCCCCCACACAGACAGCACTGTCAGTGCTCCCCCACACAGCCAGCACTGTCAGTGCTCCCCCACACAGCCAGCACTGCCAGTGCATTTCCCCACCCACAGCCAGCACTGTCAGTGCTCCCCCCACACAGCCAGCACAGTCAGTGCTCCTACCACACAGCCAGCACTGTCAGTGCTCCCACCACACTGCCAGCATTGTCAGTGCTCCCCCACACAGCCAGCACTGTCAGTGCTCCCCCACACAGCCATCACTGTCAGTGCTCCCGCACACTGCCAGCACTGTCAGTGCTCCCCCACACAGCCAGCACTGTCAGTGCTCCCACCACACAGCCAGCACTGGCAGTGCTCCCACCACACAGCCAGCACTGTCAGTGATCCCCCACACAGACAGCACTGTCAGTGCTCTCACCACACACAGCCAGCACTGTCAGTGCTCCCACCACACAGCCAGCACTGTCAGTGCTCCCACCACACAGCCAGCTCTGTCAGTGCTCCCACCATACAGCCAGCACTGCCAGTGCTCCCCCCACACAGCCAGCACTGTCAGTGCACCCGCACACTGCCAGCACTGTCAGTGCTCCCCCCACACAGCCAGCACTGTCAGTGCTCCCACCACACAGCCAGCGCTGTCAGTGCTCCCACCACACAGCCAGCACTGTCAGTGCTCCCACCGCACACAGCCAGCACTGTCAGTGCTCCCCCACCCAGCCAGCACTGTCAGTGCTCCCACAACAGAGACAGCACTGTCAGTGCACTTCCCCCCCCACAGCCAGCAGTGAAAGTGCACTTCGCCCCCCCCTCAGAGCCAGCACTGCCAGTGCACTTCCCCCCCCACAGAGCCAGCACTGCCAGTGCACTCCCCCCCACAGAGCCAGCACTGCCAGTGCACTCCTCCCCCACAGAGCCAGCACTGCCAGTGCACTCCCCCCCCCACAGAGCCAGCACTGCCAGTGCAACCCCCCCCCCACAGAGCCAGCATGGCCAGTGCACTCCCCCCCCCCACAGAGCTAGCACTGCCAGTGCACTTCTACCCCCCACAGAGCCAGCACTGCCAGCACGCCCAGTGCACTTCCCCCCCACAGAGCCAGCACTGCCAGTGCACCCCCCCCCCACAGAGCCGGCACTGCCAGTGCTCCCCCACACAGCCAACACTGTCAGTGCTCCCCCACACAGCCAGCACTGTCAGTGATCCCCCACACAGCCAGCACTGTCAGTGCCCCCCACACAGCCAGCACTGTCAGTGCTCCCCCCACACAGCCAGCACTGTCAGTGCTCCCACCACACAGCCAGCACTGTCAGTGGTCCCCCCACACAACCAGCACTGTCAGGGCTCCCACCACACAGCCAGCACTGTAAGTGCTTCCACCACACAGCCAGCACTGTCAATGATCCCACCACACAGCCAGCGCTGTCAGTACTCCCCCCATACAGCCAGCACTGTCAGTGCTCCCCCCACACAGCCAGCACTGCCAATGCTCCCACCACACAGCCAGCACTGTCAGTGCTCCCCCCACAGAGCAAGCACTGTCAGTGCCCCCACCACACAGCCAGCACTGTCAGTGCTCCCCCCACACACAGCCAGCACTGCCAGTGCTCCCACCACACAGCCAGCACTGTCAGTGCTCCCCCCACACTGCCAGCAGTGTCAGTGCTCCCACCACAGAGTCAGCACTCTCTGTGCTCCCCACACAGCCAGCACTGTCAGTGCACCCCCACACAGCCAATACTGTCAGTGCTCCCCCACACAGCCAGCTCTGTTAGTGCTCCCCCACACAGCCAGCACTGTCAGTGCTCCCCACACAGGCAGCACTGTCTGTGCTCCACCCACACAGCCAGCACTGTCAGTGCTCCCCCACACAGCCAGCACTGTCAGTGCTCCCACCACACAGCCAGCACTGTCAGTGCTCCCACCACACAGCCAGCACTGTCAGTGCTCCCCCCACACTGCCAGCACTGTCAGTGCTCCCACCACAGAGCCAGCACTGTCTGTGCTCCCCACACAGCCAGCACTGTCAGTGCTCCCCCACACAGCCAACACTGTCAGTGCTCCCCACACAGCCAGCTCTGTTAGTGCTCCCCCCACACAGCCAGCACTGTCAGTGCTCCCCCCACACAGGCAGCACTGTCTGTGCTCCCACCACACAGCCAGCACTGTCAGTGCTCCCACCACACAGCCAGCACTGTCAGTGCTCCCCGCACACAGTCAGCACTGTCAGTGCTCCCCCCACACAGCCATCACTGTCAGTGCTCCCGCACACTGCCAGCACTGTCAGTGCTCCCCCGCACAGCCAGCACTGTCAGTGCTCCCACCACACAGCCAGCACTGTCAGTGCTCCCACCACACAGCCAGCACTGTCAGTGATCCCCCACACAGACAGCACTGTCAGTGCTCCCACCACACACAGCCAGCACTGTCAGTGCTCCCACCACACAGCCAGCACTGTCAGTGCTCCCACCACACAGCCAGCACTGTCAGTGCTCCCTACACACAGCCAGCACTGTCAGTGCTCCCACCACACAGCCAGCACTGTCAGCGCTCCCGCACACTGCCAGCACTGTCAGTGCTCCCCCACACAGCCAGTACTGTCAGTGCTCCCACCACACAGCCAGCACTGTCAGTGCTCTCACCACACAGCCAGCACTGTCAGTGCTCCCACCACACAGCCAGCACTGTCAGTGATCCCCCACACAGACAGCACTGTCAGTGCTCCCCCCCACACAGCCATCACTGTCAGTGCTCCCGCACACTGCCAGCACTGTCAGTGCTCCCCCACACAGCCAGCACTGTCAGTGCTCCCACCACACAGCCAGCACTGTCAGTGCTCCCACGACACAGCCAGCACTGTCAGTGATCCCCCACACAGACAGCACTGTCAGTGCTCCCCCACACAGCCAGCACTGTCAGTGCTCCCCCACACAGCCAGCACTGCCAGTGCATTTCCCCACCCACAGCCAGCACTGTCCGTGCTCCCCCCACACAGCCAGCACAGTCAGTGCTCCTACCACACAGCCAGCACTGTCAGTGCTCCCACCACACAGCCAGCATTGTCAGTGCTCCCCCCACACAGCCAGCACTGTCAGTGCTCCCACCACACAGCCAGCACTGTCAGTGATCCCCCACACAGACAGCACTGTCAGTGCTCTCACCACACACAGCCAGCACTGTCAGTGCTCCCACCACACAGCCAGCACTGTCAGTGCTCCCACCACACAGCCAGCTCTGTCAGTGCTCCCACCACACAGCCAGCACTGTCAGTGCTCCCCCACACAGCCAGCACTGTCAGTGCTCCCACCACACAGCCAGCGCTGTCAGTGCTCCCACCACACAGCCAGCACTGTCAGTGCTCCCACCACACACAGCCAGCACTGTCAGTGCTCCCCCACCCAGCCAGCACTGTCAGTGCTCCCACAACAGAGACAGCACTGTCAGTGCACTTCCCCCCCCACAGCCAGCAGTGAAAGTGCACTTCGCCCCCCCCCTCAGAGCCAGCACTGCCAGTGCACTTCCCCCCCCCCCCCACAGAGCCAGCACTGCCAGTGCACTCCCCCCCCACAGAGCCAGAACTGCCAGTGCACTCCCCCCCCACAGAGCCAGCACTGCCAGTGCACTCCCCCCCCACAGAGCCAGCACTGCCAGTGCACTCCCCCCCCACAGAGCCAGCATGGCCAGTGCACTCCCCCCCCACAGAGCTAGCACTGCCAGTGCACTTCCACCCCCCACAGAGCCAGCACTGCCAGCACGCCCAGTGCACTTCCCCCCCACAGAGCCAGCACTGCCAGTGAACTCCCCCCCCACAGAGCCGGCACTGCCAGTGCTCCCCACACAGCCAACACTGTCAGTGCTCCCCCACGCAGCCAGCACTGTCAGTGATCCCCCACACAGCCAGCACTGTCAGTGCCCCCCACACAGCCAGCACTGTCAGTGCTCCCCCCACACAGCCAGCACTGTCAGTGCTCCCCCCACACAGCCAGCACTGTCAGTGCTCCCACCACACAGCCAGCACTGTCAGTGGTCCCCCCACACAACCAGCACTGTCAGGGCTCCCACCACACAGCCAGCACTGTCAGTGCTTCCACCACACAGCCAGCACTGTCAATGCTCCCACCACACAGCCAGCGCTGTCAGTGCTCCCCCCATACAGCCAGCACTGTCAGTGCTCCCCCCACACAGCCAGCACTGCCAATGCTCCCACCACACAGCCAGCACTGTCAGTGCTCCCCCCACACAGCAAGCACTGTCAGTGCCCCCACCACACAGCCAGCACTGTCAGTGCTCCCACCACACAGCCAGCACTGTCAGTGCTCCCCTCACACAGCCAGCACTGTCAGTGCCCCCCCACACAGCCAGCACTGTCAGTGCTCCCCACACACAGCCAGCACTGTCAGTGCGCCCACCACACAGCCAGCACTGTCAGTGCTCTCACCACACAACCAGCACTGTCAGTGCTCCCACCACACAGCCAGCACTGTCAGTGCTCCCCCCACACAGCCAGCACTGTCAGTGCTCCCACCACACAGCCAGCACAGTCAGTGCTCCCCCACACAGCCAGCACTGTCAGTGCTCCCCTACACAGCCAACACTGTCAGTGCTCCCCCACACAGCCAGCACTGCCAGTGCTCCCCACACAGCCAGCACCGTCAGTGCTCCCACCACACAGCCAGCAGTGTCAGTGCTCCCCCCACACAGCCAGCACTGTCAGTGCTCCCCCACACATCCAGCACTGTCAGTGCTCCCCCACACAGCCAGCACTGTCAGTGCTCCCAACACACAGCCAGCACTGTCAGTGCTCCCACCACACAGCCAGCACTGTCAGTGCCCCCACCACACAGCCAGCACTGTCAGTGCTCCCCACACAGCCAGCACTGTCAGTGCTCCCCCCACACAGCCAGCATTGTCAGAGCTCCCGCACACAGCCAGCGCTATCAGTGCTCCCACTGCACAGCCAGAACTGTCAGTGCTCCCCCACACAGCCAGCACTCTCAGTGCTCCCCCCACACAGACAGCACTGTCAGTGCTCCCCCACACAGCCAGCACTGTCAGTGCTCCCCACACAGCCAGCACTGTCAGTGCTCCCATCACACAGCCAGCACTGTCAGTGATCCCCCACACAGACAGCAAAGTCAGTGCTCCCACCACACACAGCCAGCACTGCCAGTGCTCCCACCACACAGCCAGCACTGTCAGTGCTCCCCCACACTGCCAGCACTGTCAGTGCTCCCACCACAGAGCCAGCACTCTCTGTGCTCCCCACACAGCCAGCACTGTCAGTGCTCCCCCACACAGCCAACACTGTCAGTGCTCCCCCCACACAGCCAGCTCTGTTAGTGCTCCCCCCACACTGCCAGCACTGTCATTGCTCCCCACACAGGCAGCACTGTCTGTGCTCCCCCCTCACAGCCAGCACTGTCAGTGCTCCCCCCACACAGACAGCACTGTCAGTGCTCCCCCACACAGCCAGCACTGTCAGTGCTCCCCTCACACAGCCAGCACTGTCAGTGCCCCCCCACACAGCCAGCACTGTCAGTGCTCCCCACACACAGCCAGCACTGTCAGTGCGCCCACCACACAGCCAGCACTGTCAGTGCTCTCACCACACAACCAGCACTGTCAGTGCTCCCACCACACAGCCAGCACTGTCAGTGCTCCCCCCCCACACAGCCAGCACTGTCAGTGCTCCCACCACACAGCCAGCACTGTCAGTGCTCCCCCGCACAGCCAGCACTGTCAGTGCTCCCCTACACAGCCAACACTGTCAGTGCTCCCCCACACAGCCAGCACTGCCAGTGCTCCCCACACAGCCAGCACCGTCAGTGCTCCCACCACACAGTCAGCAGTGTCAGTGCTCCCCCCACACAGCCAGCACTGTCAGTGCTCCCCCCACACATCCAGCACTGCCAGTGCTCCCCACACAGCCAGCACTGTCAGTGCTCCCCCACACAGCCAGCATTGTCAGAGCTCCCGCACACAGCCAGCGCTATCAGTGCTCCCACTGCACAGCCAGAACTGTCAGTGCTCCCCCACACAGCCAGCACTCTCAGTGCTCCCCCCACACAGACAGCACTGTCAGTGCTCCCCCACACAGCCAGCACTGTCAGTGCTCCCCCACACAGCCAGCACTGTCAGTGCTCCCATCACACAGCCAGCACTGTCAGTGATCCCCCACACAGACAGCAAAGTCAGTGCTCCCACCACACACAGCCAGCACTGCCAGTGCTCCCACCACACAGCCAGCACTGTCAGTGCTCCCCCCACACTGCCAGCACTGTCAGTGCTCCCACCACAGAGCCAACACTGTCAGTGCTCCCCCACACAGCCAGCTCTGTTAGTGCTCCCCCCACACTGCCAGCACTGTCAGTGCTCCCCACACAGGCAGCACTGTCTGTGCTCCCCCCACACAGCCAGCACTGTCAGTGCTCCCCCACACAGCCAGCACTGTCAGTGCTCCCCCACACAGCCAGCACTGTCAGTGCTCCCAACACACATCCAGCACTGTCAGTGCTCCCACCACACAGCCAGCACTGTCAGTGCCCCCACCACACAGCCAGCACTGTCAGTGCTCCCCACACAGCCAGCACTGTCAGTGCTCCCCCCACACAGCCAGCATTGTCAGAGCTCCCGCACACAGCCAGCGCTATCAGTGCTCCCACTGCACAGCCAGAACTGTCAGTGCTCCCCCACACAGCCAGCACTCTCAGTGCTCCCCCCACACAGCCAGCACTGTCAGTGATCCCCCACACAGACAGCAAAGTCAGTGCTCCCACCACACACAGCCAGCACTGCCAGTGCTCCCACCACACAGCCAGCACTGTCAGTGCTCCCCCACACTGCCAGCACTGTCAGTGCTCCCACCACAGAGCCAGCACTCTCTGTGCTCCCCACACAGCCAGCACTGTCAGTGCTCCCCCACACAGCCAACACTGTCAGTGCTCCCCCCACACAGCCAGCTCTGTTAGTGCTCCCCCCACACTGCCAGCACTGTCAGTGCTCCCCACACAGGCAGCACTGTCTGTGCTCCCCCCACACAGCCAGCACTGTCAGTGCTCCCCCCACACAGACAGCACTGTCAGTGCTCCCCCACACAGCCAGCACTGTCAGTGCCCCCCCACACAGCCAGCACTGTCAGTGCTCCCCACACACAGCCAGCACTGTCAGTGCGCCCACCACACAGCCAGCACTGTCAGTGCTCTCACCACACAACCAGCACTGTCAGTGCTCCCACCACACAGCCAGCACTGTCAGTGCTCCCCCCCACACAGCCAGCACTGTCAGTGCTCCCACCACACAGCCAGCACTGTCAGTGCTCCCCCACACAGCCAGCACTGTCAGTGCTCCCCTACACAGCCAACACTGTCAGTGCTCCCCCACACAGCCAGCACTGCCAGTGCTCCCCACACAGCCAGCACCGTCAGTGCTCCCACCACACAGCCAGCAGTGTCAGTGCTCCCCCCACACAGCCAGCACTGTCAGTGCTCCCCCCACACATCCAGCACTGCCAGTGCTCCCCACACAGCCAGCACTGTTAGTGCTCCCCCCACACAGCCAGCATTGTCAGAGCTCCCGCACACAGCCAGCGCTATCAGTGCTCCCACTGCACAGCCAGAACTGTCAGTGCTCCCCCACACAGCCAGCACTCTCAGTGCTCCCCCCACACAGACAGCACTGTCAGTGCTCCCCCACACAGCCAGCACTGTCAGTGCTCCCCCACACAGCCAGCACTGTCAGTGCTCCCATCACACAGCCAGCACTGTCAGTGATCCCCCACACAGACAGCAAAGTCAGTGCTCCCACCACACACAGCCAGCACTGCCAGTGCTCCCACCACACAGCCAGCACTGTCAGTGCTCCCCCCACACTGCCAGCACTGTCAGTGCTCCCACCACAGAGCCAACACTGTCAGTGCTCCCCCACACAGCCAGCTCTGTTAGTGCTCCCCCCACACTGCCAGCACTGTCAGTGCTCCCCACACAGGCAGCACTGTCTGTGCTCCCCCCACACAGCCAGCACTGTCAGTGCTCCCCCACACAGCCAGCACTGTCAGTGCTCCCCCACACAGCCAGCACTGTCAGTGCTCCCCCACACAGCCAGCACTGCCAGTGCACTTCCCCCCCGCCCCCACAGCCAGCACTGTCAGTGCTCCCCCCACACAGCCAGCACTGTCAGTGCTCCCACCACACAGCCAGCACTGTCAGTGCTCCTACCACACAGCCAGCACTGTCAGTACTCCCCCCACACAGCCAGCACTGTCAGTGCTCCCCCACACAGCCATCACTGTCAGTGCTCCCGCACACTGCCAGCACTGTCAGTGCTCCCCCACACAGCCAGCACTGTCAGTGCTCCCACCACACAGCCAGCACTGTCAGTGCTCCCACCACACAGCCAGCACTGTCAGTGATCCCCCACACAGACAGCACTGTCAGTGCTCCCCACACAGCCAGCACTGTCAGTGCTCCCCCACACAGCCAGCACTGTCAGTGCTCCCCCCACACTGCCAGCACTGTCAGTGCTCCCACCACAGAGTCAGCACTCTCTGTGCTCCCCACACAGCCACCACTGTCAGTGCACCCCCACACAGCCAACACTGTCAGTGCTCCCCCCACACAGCCAGCTCTGTTAGTGCTCCCCCCCACAGCCAGCACTGTCAGTGCTCCCCACACAGGCAGCACTGTCTGTGCTCCCCCCACACAGCCAGCACTGTCAGTGCTCCCCCACACAGCCAGCACTGTCAGTGCTCCCCCACACAGCCAGCACTGTCAGTGCTCCCCCACACAGCCAGCACTGCCAGTGCACTTCCCTCCCCCACAGCCAGCACTGTCAGTGCTCCCCCCACACAGCCAGCACTGTCAGTGCACCCACCACACAGCCAGCACTGTCAGTGCGCCCACCACACAGCCAGCACTGTCAGTGCTCCCCCCACACTGCCAGCACTGTCAGTGCTCCCACCACAGAGCCAGCACTGTCTGTGCTCCACACACAGCCAGCACTGTCAGTGCTCCCCCACACAGCCAACACTGTCAGTGCTCCCCCACACAGCCAGCACTGTCAGTGCTCCCCACACCGGCAGCACTGTCTGTGCTCCCCCCACACAGCCAGCACTGTCAGTGCTCCCCCACACAGCTAGCACTGTCAGTGCTCCCCCACACAGTCAGCACTGTCAGTGCTCCCCACACAGCCAGCACTGCCAGTGCACCCCCCCCCCCCCACAGCCAGCACTGTCAGTGCTCCCCCACACAGCCAGCACTGTCAGTGCTCCCCCACACAGCCAGCACTGCCAGTGCACTTCCCCCCCCCCACAGCCAGCACTGTCAGTGCTCCCCCCACACAGCCAGCACTGTCAGTGCTCCCACCACACAGCCAGCACTGTCAGTGCTCCCACCACACAGCCAGCACTGTCAGTGCTCCCCCACACTGCCAGCACTGTCAGTGCTCCCACCACTGAGCCAGCACTGTCTGTGCTCCCCACACAGCCAGCACTGTCAGTGCTCCCCCACACAGCCAACACTGTCAGTGCTCCCCCACACAGGCAGCTCTGTTAGTGCTCCCCCCACACAGCCAGCACTGTCAGTGCTCCCCACACAGGCAGCACTGTCTGTGCTCCCCCCACACAGCCAGCACTGTCAGTGCTCCCCCACACAGCTAGCACTGTCAGTGCTCCCCCACAGAGCCAGCACTGTCAGTGCTCCCCCACACAGCCAGCACTGCCAGTGCACTCCCCCCCCCCACAGCCAGCACTGTCAGTGCTCCCCCCACACAGCCAGCACTGTCAGTGCTCCCACCACACAGCCAGCACTGTCAGTGCTCCCACCACACAGCCAGCACTGTCAGTGCTCCCCCCACACAGCCAGCACTGTCAGTGCTCCCCCCACACAGCCATCACTATCAGTGCTCCCGCACACTGCCAGCACTGTCAGTGCTCCCCCACACAGCCAGCACTGTCAGTGCTCCCACCACACAGCCAGCACTGTCAGTGCTCCCACCACACAGCCAGCACTGTCAGTGATCCCCCACACAGACAGCACTGTCAGTGCTCCCACCACACACAGCCAGCACTGTCAGTGCTCCCACCACACAGCCAGCACTGTCAGTGCTCCCACCACACAGCCAGCACTGTCAGTGCTCCCTACACACAGCCAGCACTGTCAGTGCTCCCACCACACAGCCAGCACTGTCAGCGCTCCCGCACACTGCTAGCACTGTCAGTGCTCCCCCACACAGCCAGCACTGTCAGTGCTCCCACCACACAGCCAGCACTGTCAGTGCTCCCACCACACAGCCAGCACTGTCAGTGATCCCCCACACAGACAGCACTGTCAGTGCTCCCCCACACAGCCAGCACTGTCAGTGCTCCCCCACACAGCCAGCACTGCCAGTGCTCCCACCACACAGCCAGCACGGTCAGAGCTCCCCCCACTCAGCAAGCACTGCCAGTGCTCCCATCACACAGCCAGCACTGTAGGTGATCCCCCACACAGACAGCAAAGTCAGTGCTCCCACCACACACAGCCAGCACTGCCAGTGCTCCCACCACACAGCCAGCACTGTCAGTGCTCCCCCCACACTGCCAGCACTGTCAGTGCTCCCACCACAGAGTCAGCACTCTCTGTGCTCCCCACACAGCCACCACTGTCAGTGCACCCCCACACAGCCAACACTGTCAGTGCTCCCCCCACACAGCCAGCTCTGTTAGTGCTCCCCCACACAGCCAGCACTGTCAGTGCTCCCCACACAGGCAGCACTGTCTGTGCTCCCCCCACACAGCCAGCACTGTCAGTGCTCCCCCACACAGCAAGCACTGTCAGTGCTCCCCCACACAGCCAGCACTGTCAGTGCTCCCCCACACAGCCAGCACTGCCAGTGCACTTCCCCCCCCCCCCCCACAGCCAGCACTGTCAGTGCTCCCCCCACACAGCCAGCACTGTCAGTGCTCCCACCACACAGCCAGCACTGTCAGTGCGCCCACCACACAGCCAGCACTGTCAGTGCTCCCCCACACTGCCAGCACTGTCAGTGCTCCCACCACAGAGCCAGCACTGTCTGTGCTCCCCACACAGCCAGCACTGTCAGTGCTCCCCCACACAGCCAACACTGTCAGTGCTCCCCCACACAGCCAGCTCTGTTAGTGCTCCCCCCACACAGCCAGCACTGTCAGTGCTCCCCACACAGGCAGCACTGTCTGTGCTCCCCCCACACAGCCAGCACTGTCAGTGCTCCCCCACACAGCTAGCACTGTCAGTGCTCCCCCACACAGTCAGCACTGTCAGTGCTCCCCCACACAGCCAGCACTGCCAGTGCACTCCCCCCCCACAGCCAGCACTGTCAGTGCTCCTCCACACAGCCAGCACTGTCAGTGCTCCCCCACACAGCCAGCACTGCCAGTGCACTTCCCCCCCCCCCCACAGCCAGCACTGTCAGTGCTCCCCCCACACAGCCAGCACTGTCAGTGCTCCCACCACACAGCCAGCACTGTCAGTGCTCCCACCACACAGCCAGCACTGTCAGTGCTCCCCCACACTGCCAGCACTGTCAGTGCTCCCACCACAGAGCCAGCACTGTCTGTGCTCCCCACACAGCCAGCATCGTCAGTGCTCCCCCACACAGCCAACACTGTCAGTGCTCCCCCACACAGCCAGCTCTGTTAGTGCTCCCCCCACACAGCCAGCACTGTCAGTGCTCCCCACACAGGCAGCACTGTCTGTGCTCCCCCACACAGCCAGCACTGTCAGTGCTCCCCCACACAGCTAGCACTGTCAGTGCTCCCCCACACAGCCAGCACTGTCAGTGCTCCCCCACACAGCCAGCACTGCCAGTGCACTCCCCCCCCCACAGCCAGCACTGTCAGTGCTCCCCCCACACAGCCAGCACTGTCAGTGCTCCCACCACACAGCCAGCACTGTCAGTGCTCCCACCACACAGCCAGCACTGTCAGTGCTCCCCCCACACAGCCAGCACTGTCAGTGCTCCCCCCACACAGCCATCACTGTCAGTGCTCCCGCACACTGCCAGCACTGTCAGTGCTCCCCCACACAGCCAGCACTGTCAGTGCTCCCACCACACAGCCAGCACTGTCAGTGCTCCCACCACACAGCCAGCACTGTCAGTGATCCCCCACACAGACAGCACTGTCAGTGCTCCCACCACACACAGCCAGCACTGTCAGTGCTCCCACCACACAGCCAGCACTGTCAGTGCTCCCACCACACAGCCAGCACTGTCAGTGCTCCCTACACACAGCCAGCACTGTCAGTGCTCCCACCACACAGGCAGCACTGTCAGCGCTCCCGCACACTGCCAGCACTGTCAGTGCTCCCCCACACAGCCAGTACTGTCAGTGCTCCCACCACACAGCCAGCACTGTCAGTGCTCTCACCACACAGCCAGCACTGTCAGTGCTCCCACCACACAGCCAGCACTGTCAGTGATCCCCCACACGGACAGCACTGTCAGTGATCCCCCCCACACAGCCATCACTGTCAGTGCTCCCGCACACTGCCAGCACTGTCAGTGCTCCCCCACACAGTCAGCACTGTCAGTGCTCCCACCACACAGCCAGCACTGTCAGTGCTCCCACGACACAGCCAGCACTGTCAGTGATCCCCCACACAGACAGCACTGTCAGTGCTCCCCCACACAGCCAGCACTGTCAGTGCTCCCCCACTCAGCCAGCACTGCCAGTGCATTCCCCCCCCCCACAGCCAGCACTGTCAGTGCTCCCCCCACACAGCCAGCACAGTCAGTGCTCCTACCACACAGCCAGCACTGTCAGTGCTCCCACCACAGCCAGCATTGTCAGTGCTCCCCCCACACAGCCAGCACTGTCAGTGCACCCCCACACAGCCATCACTGTCAGTGCTCCCGCACACTGCCAGCACTGTCAGTGCTCCCCCACACAGCCAGCACTGTCAGTGCTCCCACCACACAGCCAGCACTGTCAGTGCTCCCACCACACAGCCAGCACTGTCAGTGATCCCCCACACAGACAGCACTGTCAGTGCTCTCACCACACACAGACAGCACTGTCAGTGCTCCCACCACCCAGCCAGCACTGTCAGTGCTCCCACAACAGCGATGTTTGGTATTCGCCTGGGGGACCTCGTGCGAGCGCTGTTTGGTATTCGACTAGGGGATCGCGGGCGAGCGCTGTTTGGTATTCGCCTGGGGGACCTTGCGCGAGCGCTGTTTGGTATTCGCCTGGGGGACCTCGTGCGAGCGCTGTTTGGTATTCGCCTCGGGGATCGTGGGCGAGCGCTGTTTGGTATTTGCCTGGGGGACCTCGGGTGAGCGCTGTTTGGTATTCGCCTGGGGGACCTCGGGCGAGCGCTGTTTTTTAGTATTCGCCTGGGGGACCTCGGGCGAGCGCTGTTTGGTATTCGCCTGGGGTCCTCGGGCGAGCGCTGTTTGGTATTCGCCTGGGGGACCTCGGGCGACCGCAGTTTGGTATTGGCCTGGAGGAGCTCGGGCGAGCGCTGTTTGGTATTCGCCTGGGGAACCTCGGGCGAGCGCTGTATGGTATTCGCAACTGGGACTAGCTTAATGGTAAAAACTGGGCGGCATGGACTGGTTGGGCCGAAGGACCTGTTTCCATGCTGTAAACGTCTATGATTCTATGATAACAGAGCCAGCACTGTCAGTGCACTTCCCCCCCCCACAGCCAGCAGTGAAAGTGCACTTCGCCCCCCCCCCTCAGAGCCAGCACTGCCAGTGCACTACCCCCCCCACAGAGCCAGCACTGCCAGTGCACTCCCCCCCACAGAGCCAGCACTGCCAGTGCACTCCCCCCCCACAGAGCCAGCACTGCCAGTGCACTTCCCCCCCCCACAGAGCCAGCACTGCCAGTGCACTCCCCCCCCCCACAGAGCCAGCATGGCCAGTGCACTCCCCCCCCCCCCCACAGAGCTAGCACTGCCAGTGCACTTCCACCCCCCACAGAGCCAGCATTGCCAGCACGCCCAGAGCACTTCCCCCCCACAGAGCCAGTACTGCCAGTGCACTCCCCCCCCCCACAGAGCCGGCACTGCCAGTGCTCCGCCACACAGCCAACACTGTCAGTGCTCCCCCACACAGCCAGCACTGTCAGTGATCCCCCACACAGCCAGCACTGTCAGTGCTCCCCCCACACAGCCAGCACTGTCAGTGCTCCCAGCACACAGCCAGCACTGTCAGTGCTCCCCACCCAACCAGCACTGTCAGTGCTCCCCCACACAGCCAGCACTGTCAGTGCTCCCCCCACACAGCCAGCACTGTCAGTGCTCCCACCACACAGCCAGCACTGTCAGTGGTCCCCCCACACAACCAGCACTGTCAGGGCTCCCACCACACAGCCAGCACTGTCAGTGCTTCCACCACACAGCCAGCACTGTCAATGCTCCCACCACACAGCCAGCTCTGTCCGTGCTCCCCCATACAGCCAGCACTGTCAGTGCTCCCCCCACACAGCCAGGACTGCCAATGCTCCCACCACACAGCCAGCACTGTCAGTGCTCCCCCCACACAGCCAGCACTGTCAGTGCCCCCACCACACAGCCAGCACTGTCAGTGCTCCCACCACACAGCCAGCACTGTCAGTGCTCCCCCACACAGCCAGCACTGTCAGTGCTCCCCACACACAGCCAGCCCTGTCAGTGCTCTCACCACACAACCAGCACTGTCAGTGCTCCCACCACACAGCCAGCACTGTCAGTGCTCCCCCCCACACAGCCAGCACTGTCAGTGCTCCCACCACACAGCCAGCACTGTCAGTGCTCCCCCACACAGCCAGCACTGTCAGTGCTCCCCTACACAGCCAACACTGTCAGTGCTCCCCCACACAGCCAGCACTGCCAGTGCTCCCCACACAGATAGCACCGTCAGTGCTCCCACCACACAGCCAGCAGTGTCAGTGCTACCCCCACACAGCCAGCACTGTCAGTGCTCCCCCACACATCCAGCACTGTCAGTGCTCCCCCACACAACCAGCACTTTCAGTGCTCCCAACACACAGCCAGCGCTGTCAGTGCTCCCCCACGCAGTCAGCACTGTCAATTCTTCCCCACACAGCCAGCACTGTCAGTGCTCCCACCACACAGCCAGCACTGTCAGTGCTCCCACCACACAGCCAGCACTGTCAGTGCTCCCCCACACAGCCAGCACTGCCAGCGCTGCTGCTACACAGCCAGCACTGTCAGTGTCCTCCCCCCACACATACAGCACTGTCAGTGCTCCCCCACACAGCCAGCACTCTCAGTGCTCCCCCCACACAGCCAGCACTGTCAGTGCTCCCCCACACAGCCAGCACTGTCAGTGCTCCCCCACACAGCAAGCACTGTCAGTGCTCCCATCACATAGCCAGCACTGTCAGTGATCCCCCACACAGACAGCAAAGTCAGTGCTCCCACCACACACAGCCAGCACTGCCAGTGCTCCCACCACACAGCCAGCACTGTCAGTGCTCCCCCCACACTGCCAGCACTGTCAGTGCTCCCACCACAGAGCCAGCACTCTCTGTGTTCCCCACACAGCCAGCACTGTCAGTGCTCCCCCACACAGTCAACACTGTCAGTGCTCCCCCCACACAGCCAGCTCTGTTAGTGCCCCCCCCCACACAGCCAGCACTGTCAGTGCTCCCCACACAGGCAGCACTGTCTGTGCTCCCCCACACAGCCAACACTGTCAGTGCTTCCACACACAGCCAGCACTGTCAGTGCTCCCCCACACAGCCAGCACTGCCAGTGCACTTCCCCCCCCCCGCAGCCAGCACTGTCAGTGCTCCCCCCCCCCCACACAGCCAGCACTGTCAGTGCTCCCACCACACAGCCAGCACTGTCAGTGCTCCCACCACACAGCCAGCACTGTCAGTGCTCCCCCCACACAGCCAGCACTGTCAGTGCTCCCCCCACACAGCCGTCACTGTCAGTGCTCCCGCACACTGCCAGCACTGTCCGTGCTCCCCCACACAGCCAGCACTGTCAGTGCTCCCACCACACAGCCAGCACTGTCAGTACTCCCACCACACATCCAGCACTGTCAGTGATCCCCCACACAGACAGCACTGTCAGTGCTCCCCCACACAGTCAGCACTGTCAGTGCTCCCCCACACAGCCAGCACTGTCAGTGCTCCCACCACACAGCCAGCACTGTCAGTGCTCCCCCCACACAGCCAGCACTGCCAGTGCTCCCATAACACAGCCAGCACTGTCAGTGATACCCCACACAGACAGCAAAGTCAGTGCTCCCACCACACACAGCCAGCACTGCCAGTGCTCCCACCACACAGCCAGCACTGTCAGTGCTCCCCCACACTGCCAGCACTGTCAGTGCTCCCACCACAGAGTCAGCACTCTCTGTGCTCCCCACACAGCCAGCACTGTCAGTGCTCCCCCACACAGCCAGCACTGTCAGTGCTCCCCCACACAGCCAGCACTGTCAGTGCTCCCCCCCACACAGCCAGCTCTGTTAGTGCTCCCCCACACAGCCAGCACTGTCAGTGCTCCCCACACAAGCAGCACTGTCTGTGCTCCCCCCACACAGCCAGCACTGTCAGTGCTCCCCCACACAGCCAGCACTGTCAGTGCTCCCCCACACAGCCAGCACTGTCAGTGCTCCCCCACACAGCCAGCACTGCCAGTGCACTTCCCCCCCCCACAGCCAGCACTGTCAGTGCTCCCCCACACAGCCAGCACTGTCAGTGCTCCCACCACACAGCCAGCACTGTCAGTGCTCCCACCACACAGCCAGCACTGTCAGTGCTCCCCCCACACAGCCAGCACTGTCAGTGCTCCCCCACACAGCCATCACTGTCAGTGCTCCCGCACACTGCCAGCACTGTCAGTGCTCCCCCACACAGCCAGCACTGTCAGTGCTCCCACCACACAGCCAGCACTGTCAGTGCTCCCACCACACAGCCAGCACTGTCAGTGATCCCCCACACAGACAGCACTGTCTGTGCTCCCACCACACACAGCCAGCACTGTCAGTGCTCCCACCACACAGCCAGCACTGTCAGTGCTCCCACCACACAGCCAGCACTGTCAGTGCTCCCTACACACAGCCAGCACTGTCAGTGCTCCCACCACACAGCCAGCACTGTCAGCGCTCCCGCTCACTGCCAGCACTGTCAGTGCTCCCCCCACACAGCCAGCACTGTCAGTGCTCCCACCACACAGCCAGCACTGTCAGTGCTCTCACCACACAGCCAGCACTGTCAGTGCTCCCACCACACAGCCAGCACTGTCAGTGATCCCCCACACAGACAGCACTGTCTGTGCTCCCCCCACACAGCCATCACTGTCAGTGCTCCCGAACACTGCCAGCACTGTCAGTGCTCCCCCACACAGCCAGCACTGTCAGTGAACCCACCACATAGCCAGCACTGTCAGTGCTCCCACCACACAGCCAGCACTGTCAGTGATCCCCCACACAGCCAACACTGTCAGTGCTCCCCCACACAGCCAGCACTGTCAGTGATCCCCCACACAGCCAGCACTGTCAGTGCTCCCCCCACACAGCCAGCACTGTCAGTGCTCCCCCCACACAGCCAGCACTGTCAGTGCTACCAGCACACAGCCAGCACTGTCAGTGCTCCCCACCCAACCAGCACTGTCAGTGCTCCCCCACACAGCCAGCACTGTCAGTGCTCCCTCCACACAGCCAGCACTGTCTGTGCTCCCCACACAGCCAACACTGTCAGTGCTCCCCACACAGCCAGCTCTGTTAGTGCTCCCCCCACACAGCCAGCACTGTCAGTGCTCCCCACACAGGCAGCACTGTCTGTGCTCCCCCACACAGCCAGCACTGTCAGTGCTCCCCCACACAGCTAGCACTGTCAGTGCTCCCCCACACAGCCAGCACTGTCAGTGCTCCCACCACACAGCCAGCACTGTCAGTGCTCCCACCACACAGCCAGCACTGTCAGTGCTCCCCCCACACAGCCAGCACTGTCAGTGCTCCCCCCACACAGCCATCACTGTCAGTGCTCCCGCACACTGCCAGCACTGTCAGTGCTCCCCCACACAGCCAGCACTGTCAGTGCTCCCACCACACAGCCAGCACTGTCAGTGATCCCCCACAGAGACAGCACTGTCAGTGCTCCCACCACACACAGCCAGCACTGTCAGTGCTCCCACCACACAACCAGCACTGTCAGTGCTCCCACCACACAGCCAGCACTGTCAGTGCTCCCTACACACAGCCAGCACTGTCAGTGCTCCCACCACACAGCCAGCACTGTCAGCGCTCCCGCACACTGCCAGCACTGTCAGTGCTCCCCCACACAGCCAGCACTGTCAGTGCTCCCACCACACAGCCAGCACTGTCAGTGCTCTCACCACACAGCCAGCACTGTCAGTGCTCCCACCACACAGCCAGCACTGTCAGTGATCCCCCACACAGACAGCACTGTCAGTGCTCCCACCACACAGCCATCACTGTCAGTGCTCCCGCACACTGCCAGCACTGTCAGTGCTCCCCACACAGCCAGCACTGTCAGTGCTCCCACCACACAGCCAGCACTGTCAGTGATCCCCCACAGAGACAGCACTGTCAGTGCTCCCCCACACAGCCAGCACTGTCAGTGCTCCCCACACAGCCAGCACTGCCAGTGCATTTCCCCCCCCCCCACAGCCAGCACTGCCAGTGCTCCCCCCACACAGCCAGCACTGTCAGTGCTCCCACCACACAGCCAGCATTGTCAGTGCTCCCCCCACACAGCCAGCACTGTCAGTGCTCCCCCACACAGCCATCACTGTCAGTGCTCCCGCACACTGCCAGCACTGTCAGTGCTCCCCCACACAGCCAGCACTGTCAGTGCTCCCACCACACAGCCAGCACTGTCAGTGCTCCCACCACACAGCCAGCACTGTCAGTGATCCCCCACACAGACAGCACTGTCAATGCACTCACCACACACAGCCAGCACTGTCAGTGCTCCCACCACACAGCCAGCACTGTCAGTGCTCCCACCACACAGCCAGCACTGTCAGTGCTCCCACCACACAGCCAGCACTGTCAGTGCTCCCCCCACACAGCCAGCACTGTCAGTGCACCCGCACACTGCCAGCACTGTCAGTGCTCCCCCCACACAGCCAGCACTGTCAGTGCTCCCACCACACAGCCAGCGCTGTCAGTGCTCCCACCACACAGCCAGCACTGTCAGTGATCCCCCACACAGACAGCACTGTCATTGCTCCCCCACACAGCCAGCACTGTCAGTGCTCCCCACACAGCCAGCACTGCCAGTGCATTTCCCCCCCCCACAGCAAGCACTGCCAGTGCTCCCCCACACAGCCAGCACTGTCAGTGCTCCCACCACACAGCCAGCATTGTCAGTGCTCCCCCCACACAGCCAGCACTGTCAGTGCTCCCCCACACAGCCATCACTGTCAGTGCTCCCGCACACTGCCAGCACTGTCAGTGCTCCCCCACACAGCCAGCACTGTCAGTGCTCCCACCACACAGCCAGCATTGTCAGTGCTCCCACCACACAGCCAGCACTGTCAGTGATCCCCCACACAGACAGCACTGTCAGTGCTCTCACCACACACAGCCAGCACTGTCAGTGCTCCCACCACACAGCCAGCACTGTCAGTGCTCCCACCACACAGCCAGCACTGTCAGTGCTCCCACCACACAGCCAGCACTGTCAGTGCTCCCCCCACACAGCCAGCACTGTCAGTGCACCCGCACACTGCCAGCACTGTCAGTGCTCCCCCCACACAGCCAGCACTGTCAGTGCTCCCACCACACAGCCAGCGCTGTCAGTGCTCCCACCACACAGCCAGCACTGTCAGTGCTCCCACCACACACAGCCAGCACTGTCAGTGCTCCCCCACCCAGCCAGCACTGTCAGTGCTCCCACAACAGAGCCAGCACTGTCAGTGCACTTCACCCCCCCCCCCACAGCCAGCAGTGAAACTGCACTTCGCCCCCCCCTCAGAGCCAGCACTGCCAGTGCACTTCCCCCCCCCTCCCACAGAGCCAGCACTGCCAGTGCACTCCCCCCCCACGGAGCCAGAACTGCCAGTGCACTCCCCCCCCACAGAGCCGGCACTGCCAGTGCTCCCCCACACAGCCAACACTGTCAGTGCTCCCCCACACAGCCAGCACTGTCAGTGATCCCCCACACAGCCAGCACTGTCAGTGCTTCCGCCACACAGCCAGCACTGTCAGTGCTCCCCCCACACAGCCAGCACTGTCAGTGCTCCCAGAACACAGCCAGCACTGTCAGTGCTCCCCACCCAACCAGCACTCTCAGTGCTCCCCCACACAGCCAGCACTGTCAGTGCTCCCCCCACACAGCCAGCACTGTCAGTGCTCCCACCACACAGCCAGCACTGTCAGTGGTCCCCCCACACAACCAGCACTGTCAGGGCTCCCACCACACAGCCAGCACTGTCAATGCTCCCACCACACAGCCAGCGCTGTCAGTGCTCCCCCCATACAGCCAGCACTGTCAGTGCTCCCCCCACACAGCCAGCACTGCCAATGCTCCCACCACACGGCCAGCACTGTCAGTGCTCCCCCCACACAGCCAGCACTGTCAGTGCCCCCACCACACAGCCAGCACTGTCAGTGCTCCCACCACACAGCCAGCACTGTCAGTGCTCCCCTCACACAGCCAGCACTGTCAGTGCCCCCCACACAGCCAGCACTGTCAGTGCTCCCCACACACAGCCAGCACTGTCAGTGCTCCCACCACACAGCCAGCACTGTCAGTGCTCTCACCACACAACCAGCACTGTCAGTGCTCCCACCACACAGCCAGCACTGTCAGTGCTCCCCCCACACAGCCAGCACTGTCAGTGCTCCCACCACACAGCCAGCACTGTCAGTGCTCCCCACACAGCCAGCACTGTCAGTGCTCCCCTACACAGCCAACACTGTCAGTGCTCCCCACACAGCCAGCACTGCCAGTGCTCCCCACACAGCCAGCACCGTCAGTGCTCCCACCACACAGCCAGCAGTGCCAGTGCTCCCCCCACACAGCCAGCACTGTCAGTGCTCCCCCCACACATCCAGCACTGTCAGTGCTCCCCCACACAGCCAGCACTGTCAGTGCACCCAACACACAGCCAGCGCTGTCAGTGCTCCTCCACGCAGTCAGCACTGTCAACTCTTCCCCACACAGCCAGCACTGTCAGTGCTCCCACCACACAGCCAGCACTGTCAGTGCTCCCACCACACAGCCAGCACTGTCAGTGCTCCCCCACACAGCCAGCACTGTCAGTGCTCCCCCCACACAGCCAGCATTGTCAGAGCTCCCGCACACAGCCAGCGCTATCAGTGCTCCCACTGCACAGCCAGAACTGTCAGTGCTCCCCACAGAGCCAGCACTGCCAGCGCTGCTCCTACACAGCCAGCACTGTCAGTGTCCTCCCCCCACGCATACAGCACTGTCAGTAACCCCCTCACAGCCAGCACTCTCAGTGCTCCCCCCACACAGCCAGCACTGTCAGTGCTCCCCCACACAGCCAGCACTGTCAGTGCTCCCCCACACAGCCAGCACTGTCAGTGCTCCCACCACACAGCCAGCACTGTCAGTGCTCCCCCACACAGCCAGCACTGCCAGTGCTCCCATCACACAGCCAGCACTGTCAGTGATCCCCCACACAGACAGCAAAGTCAGTGCTCCCAGCACACACAGCCAGCACTGCCAGTGCTCCCACCACACAGCCAGCACTGTCAGTGCTCCCCCCACACTGACAGCACTGTCAGTGCTCCCACCACAGAGTCAACACTCTCTGTGCTCCCCACACAGCCAGCACTGTCAGTGCACCCCCACACAGCCAACACTGTCAGTGCTCCCCCCACACAGCCAGCTCTGTTAGTGCTCCCCCACACAGCCAGCACTGTCAGTGCTCCCCCACACAGCCAGCACTGTCATTGCTCCCCCACACAGCCAGCACTGCCAGTGCACTTCCCCCCCCCCACAGCCAGCACTGTCAGTGCTCCCCCCACACAGCCAGCACTGTCAGTGCTCCTACCACACAGCCAGCACTGTCAGTGCTCCCACCACACAGCCAGCACTGTCAGTGCTCCCCCACACAGCCAGCACTGTCAGTGCTCCCCCACACAGCCATCACTGTCAGTGCTCCCGCACACTGCCAGTACTGTCAGTGCTCCCCCACACAGCCAGCACTGTCAGTGCTCCCACCACACAGCCAGCACTGTCAGTGCTCCCACCACACAGCCAGCACTGTCAGTGCTCCCACCACACAGCCAGCACTGTCAGTGCTCCCTACACACAGCCAGCACTGTCAGTGCTCCCACCACACAGCCAGCACTGTCAGCGCTCCCGCACACTGCCAGCACTGTCAGTGCTCCCCCCACACAGCCAGCACTGTCAGTGCTCCCACCACACAGCGAGCACTTTCAGTGCTCTCACCACACAGCAAGCACTGTCAGTGCTCCCACCACACAGCCAGCACTGTCAGTGATCCCCCACACAGACAGCACTGTCAGTGCTCCCCCCACACAGCCATCACTGCCAGTGCTCCCGAACACTGCCAGCACTGTCAGTGCTCCCACACACAGCCAGCACTGTCAGTGCACCCACCACATAGCCAGCACTGTCAGTGCTCCCACCACACAGCCAGCACTGTCAGTGATCCCCCACACAGCCAACACTGTCAGTGCTCCCCCACACAGCCAGCACTGTCAGTGATCCCCCACACAGCCAGCACTGTCAGTGCTCCCCCCACACAGCCAGCACTGTCAGTGCTCCCCCCACACAGCCAGCACTGTCAGTGCTCCCAGCACACAGCCAGCACTGTCAGTGCTCCCCACCCAACCAGCACTGTCAGTGCTCCCCACACAGCCAGCACTGTCAGTGCTCCCTCCACAGAGCCAGCACTGTCTGTGCTCCCCACACAGCCAGCACTGTCAGTGCTCCCCCACACAGCCAACACTGTCAGTGCTCCCCACACAGCCAGCTCTGTTAGTGCTCCCCCCACACAGCCAGCACTGTCAGTGCTCCCCACACAGGCAGCACTGTCTGTGCTCCCCCCACACAGCCAGCACTGTCAGTGCTCCCCCACACAGCTAGCACTGTCAGTGCTCCCCACACAGCCAGCACTGTCCGTGCACCCCCACACAGCCAGCACTGCCAGTGCACTTCCCCCCCCCACAGCCAGCACTGTCAGTGCTCCCCCCACACAGCCAGCACTGTCAGTGCTCCCACCACACAGCCAGCACTGTCAGTGCTCCCACCACACAGCCAGCACTGTCAGTGCTCCCCCACACAGCCAGCACTGTCAGTGCGCCCCTCACACAGCCATCACTGTCAGTGCTCCCGCACACTGCCAGCACTGTCAGTGCTCCCCCACACAGCCAGCACTGTCAGTGCTCCCACCACACAGCCAGCACTGTCAGTGATCCCCAACACAGACAGCACTGTCAGTGCTCCCACCACACACAGCCAGCACTGTCAGTGCTCCCACCACACAGCCAGCACTGTCAGTGCTCCCACCACACAGCCAGCACTGTCAGTGCTCCCTACACACAGCCAGCACTGTCAGTGCTCCCACCACACAGCCAGCACTGTCAGCGCTCCCGCACACTGCCAGCACTGTCAGTGCTCCCCCACACAGCCAGCACTGTCAGTGCTCCCCACACAGCCAGCTCTGTTAGTGCTCCCCCCACACAGCCAGCACTGTCAGTGCTCCCCACACAGGCAGCACTGTCTGTGCTCCCCCCACACAGCTAGCACTGTCAGTGCTCCCCACACAGCCAGCACTGTCCGTGCACCCCCACACAGCCAGCACTGCCAGTGCACTTCCCCCCCCCCCCCACAGCCAGCACTGTCAGTGCTCCCCCCACACAGCCAGCACTGTCAGTGCTCCCACCACACAGCCAGCACTGTCAGTGCTCCCACCACACAGCCAGCACTGTCAGTGCTCCCCCACACAGCCAGCACTGTCAGTGCTCCCCTCACACAGCCATCACTGTCAGTGCTCCCGCACACTGCCAGCACTGTCAGTGCTCCCCCACACAGCCAGCACTGTCAGTGCTCCCACCACACAGCCAGCACTGTCAGTGATCCCCAACACAGACAGCACTGTCAGTGCTCCCACCACACACAGCCAGCACTGTCAGTGCTCCCACCACACAGCCAGCACTGTCAGTGCTCCCACCACACAGCCAGCACTGTCAGTGCTCCCTACACACAGCCAGCACTGTCAGTGCTCCCACCACACAGCCAGCACTGTCAGCGCTCCCGCACACTGCCAGCACTGTCAGTGCTCCCCCACACAGCCAGCACTGTCAGTGCTCCCACCACACAGCCAGCACTGTCAGTGCTCTCACCACACAGCCAGCATTGTCAGTGCTCCCACCACACAGCCAGCACTGTCAGTGATCCCCCACACAGACAGCACTGTCGGTGCTCCCCCCACACAGCCATCACTGTCAGTGCTCACGCACACTGCCAGCACTGTCAGTGCTCCCCCACACAGCCAGCACTGTCAGTGCTCCCACCACACAGCCAGCACTGTCAGTGCTCCCCTCACACAGCCAGCACTGCCAGTGCTCCCATCACACAGCCAGCACTGTCAGTGATCCCCCACACAGACAGCAAAGTCAGTGCTCCCACCACACACAGCCAGCACTGCCAGTGCTCCCCCCACACAGCCAGCACTGTCAGTGCTCCCCACACAGGCAGCACTGTATGTGCTCCCCCCACACAGCAAGCACTGTCAGTGCTCCCCCACACACCTAGCACTGTCAGTGCTCCCCCACACAGCCTGCACTGTCAGTGCTCCCCCACACAGCCAGCACTGCCAGTGCACTCCCCCCCCCCCACAGCCAGCACTGTCAGTGCTCCCCCGCACAGCCAGCATTGTCAGTGCTCCCACCACACAGCCAGCACTGTCAGTGCTCCCACCACACAGCCAGCACTGTCAGTGCTCCCAGCACACAGCCAGCACTGTCAGTGCTCCCCACCCAACCATCACTGTCAGTGCTCCCCCACACAGCCAGCACTGTCAGTGCTCCCCCCACACAGCCAGCACTGTCAGTGCTCCCACCACACAGCCAGCACTGTCAGTGGTCCCCCCACACAACCAGCACTGTCAGGGCTCCCACCACACAGCCAGCACTGTCAGTGCTTCCACCACACAGCCAGCACTGTCAATGCTCCCACCACACAGCCAGCGCTGTCAGTGCCCCCCCCATACAGCCAGCACTGTCAGTGCTCCCCCCACACAGCCAGCACTGCCAATGCTCCCACCACACAGCCAGCACTGTCAGTGCTCCCCCCACACAGCCAGCACTGTCAGTGCCCCCACCACACAGCCAGCACTGTCAGTGCTCCCACCACACAGCCAGCACTGTCAGTGCTCCCCTCACACAGCCAGCACTGTCAGTGCCCCCCACACAGCCAGCACTGTCAGTGCTCCCCACACACAGCCAGCACTGTCAGTGCTCCCACCACACAGCAAGCACTGTCAGTGCTCCCCCCCACACAGCCAGCACTGTCAGTGCTCCCACCACACAGCCAGCACTGTCAGTGCTCCCCCACACAGCTAGCACTGTCAGTGCTCCCCTACACAGCCAACACTGTCAGTGCTCCCCCACACAGCCAGCACTGCCAGTGCTCCCCACACAGCCAGCACCGTCAGTGCTCCCACCACACAGCCAGCAGTGTCAGTGCTCCCCCACACAGCCAGTACTGTCAGTGCTCCCCCACACATCCAGCACTGTCAGTGCTCCCCCACACAGCCAGCACTGTCAGTGCTCCCAACACACAGCCAGCGCTGTCAGTGCTCCCCCACGCAGTCAGCACTGTCAATTCTTCCCCACACAGCCAGCACTGTCAGTGCTCCCACCACACAGCCAGCACTGTCAGTGCTCCCACCACACAGCCAGCACTGTCAGTGCTCCCCCACACAGCCAGCACTGTCAGTGCTCCCCCCACACAGCCAGCATTGTCAGAGCTCCCGCACACAGCCAGCGCTATCAGTGCTCCCACTGCACAGCCAGAACTGTCAGTGCTCCCCACACAGCCAGCACTGCCAGCGCTGCTCCTACACAGCCAGCACTGTCAGTGTCCTCCCCCCACACATACAGCACTGTCAGTAACCCCCTCACAGCCAGCACTCTCAGTGCTCCCCCCACACAGCCAGCACTGTCAGTGCTCCCCCACACAGCCAGCACTGTCAGTGCTCTCCCACACAGCCAGCACTGTCAGTGCTCCCACGACACAGCCAGCACTGTCAGTGCTCCCCCCACACAGCCAGCACTGCCAGTGCTCCCATTACACAGCCAGCACTGTCAGTGATCCCCCACACAGACAGCAAAGTCAGTGCTCCCATCACACACAGCCAGCACTGCCAGTGCTCCCACCACACAGCCAGCACTGTCAGTGCTCCCCCACACTGCCAGCACTGTCAGTGCTCCCACCACAGAGCCAGCACTCTCTGTGCTCCCCACACAGCCAGCACTGTCAGTGCTGCCCCACACTGCCAACACTGTCAGTGCTCCCCCCACACAGCCAGCTCTGTTAGTGCTCCCCCCACACAGCCAGCACTGTCAGTGCTCCCCACACAGGCAGCACTGTCTGTGCTCCCCCCACACAGCCAGCACTGTCAGTGCTCCCCCACACAGCCAGCACTGTCAGTGCTCCCCCACACAGCCAGCACTGCCAGTGCACTCCCCCCCACAGCCAGCACTGTCAGTGCTCCCCCACACAGCCAGCACTGTCAGTGCTCCCACTACACAGCCAGCACTGTCAGTGCTCCCCCCCACACAGCCAGCACTGTCAGTGCACTCCCCCCCACAGCCAGCACTGTCAGTGCTCCCCCACACAGCCAGCACTGTCAGTGCTCCCACTACACAGCCAGCACTGTCAGTGCTCCCCCCCACACAGCCAGCACTGTCAGTGCTCCCACCACACAGCCAGCACTGTCAGTGCTCCCCCACACAGCCAGCACTGTCAGTGCTCCCCTACAGAGCCAACACTGTCAGTGCTCCCCCACACAGCCAGCACTGCCAGTGCTCCCCACACAGCCAGCACCGTCAGTGCTCCCACCACACAGCCAGCAGTGTCAGTGCTCCCCCCACACAGCCAGCACTGTCAGTGCTCCCCCCCACACATCCAGCACTGTCAGTGCTCCCCCACACAGCCAGCACTGTCAGTGCTCCCAACACACAGCCAGCGCTGTCAGTGCTCCCCCACGCAGTCAGCACTGTCAATTCTTCCCCACACAGCCAGCACTGTCAGTGCTCCCACCACACAGCCAGCACTGTCAGTGCTCCCACCACACAGCCAGCACTGTCAGTGCTCCCCCCACACAGCCAGCACTGTCAGTGCTCCCCCCACACAGCCAGCATTGTCAGAGCTCCCGCACACAGCCAGCGCTATCAGTGCTCCCACTGCACAGCCAGAACTGTCAGTGCTCCCCACACAGCCAGCACTGCCAGCGCTGCTCCTACACAGCCAGCACTGTCAGTGTCCTCCCCCCACACATACAGCACTGTCAGTGCTCCCCACACAGCCAGCACTCTCAGTGCTCCCCCCACACAGCCAGCACTGTCAGTGCTCCCCCACACAGCCAGCGCTGTCAGTGCTCCCCCACACAGCCAGCACTGTCAGTGCTCCCACCACACAGCCAGCACTGTCAGTGCTCCCCCCACACAGCCAGCACTGCCAGTGCTCCCATCACACAGCCAGCACTGTCAGTGATCCCCCACACAGACAGCAAAGTCCGTGCTCCCACCACACACAGCCAGCACTGCCAGTGCTCCCACCACACAGCCAGCACTGTCAGTGCTCCCCCCACACTGCCAGCACTGTCAGTGCTCCCACCACAGAGCCAGCACTCTCTGTGCTCCCCACACAGCCAGCACTGTCAGTGCTCCCCCACACAGCCAACACTGTCAGTGCTCCCCCCACACAGCCAGATCTGTTAGTGCTCCCCCCACACAGCCAGCACTGTCAGTGCTCCCCACACAGGCAGCACTGTCTGTGCTCCCCCCACACAGCCAGCACTGTCAGTGCTCCCACCACACAGCCAGCACTGTCAGTGCTCCCATCACACAGCCAGCACTGTCAGTGATCCCCGACACAGACAGCAAAGTCAGTGCTCCCACCACACACAGCCAGCACTGCCAGTGCTCCCACCACACAGCCAGCACTGTCAGTGCTCCCCCCACACTGCCAGCACTGTCAGTGCTCCCACCACAGAGCCAGCACTCTCTGTGCTCCCCACACAGCCAGCACTGTCAGTGCTCCCCCACACAGCCAACACTGTCAGTGCTCCCCCCACACAGCCAGCTCTGTTAGTGCTCCCCCCACACAGCCAGCACTGTCAGTGCTCCCCACACAGGCAGCACTGTCTGTGCTCCCCCCACACAGCCAGCACTGTCAGTGCTCCCCCACACAGCCAGCACGGTCAGTGCTCCCCCACACAGCCAGCACTGTCAGTGCTCCCCCACACAGCCAGCACTGCCAGTGCACTCCCCCCCCCCACAGCCAGCACTGTCAGTGCTCCCCCCACACAGCCAGCACTGTCAGTGCTCCCACCACACAGCCAGCACTGTCAGTGCTCCCACCACACAGCCAGCACTGTCAGTGCTCCCCCACACAGCCAGCACTGTCAGTGCTCCCCCCACACAGCCATCACTGTCAGTGCTCCCGCACAGTGCCAGCACTGTCAGTGCTCCCCCACACAGCCAGCACTGTCAGTGCTCCCACCACACAGCCAGCACTGTCAGTGCTCCCACCACACAGCCAGCACTGTCAGTGATCCCCCACACAGACAGCACTGTCAGTGCTCCCACCACACACAGCCAGCACTGTCAGTGCTCCCACCACACAGCCAGCACTGTCAGTGCTCCCACCACACAGCCAGCACTGTCAGTGCTCCCTACACACAGCCAGCACTGTCAGTGCTCCCACCACACAGCCAGCACTGTCAGCGCTCCCGCACACTGCCAGCACTGTCAGTGCTTTCCCCACACAGCCAGAACTGTCAGTGCTCCCACCACACAGCCAGCACTGTCAGTGCTCTCACCACACAGCCAGCACTGTCAGTGCTCCCACCACACAGCCAGCACTGTCAGTGATCCCCCACACAGACAGCACTGTCAGTGCTCCCCCCACACAGCCATCACTGTCAGTGCTCCCGAACACTGCCAGCACTGTCAGTGCTCCCCCACACAGCCAGCACTGTCAGTGCACCCACCACACAGCCAGCACTGTCAGTGCTCCCACCACACAGCCAGCACTGTCCAGTGATCCCCCACACAGACAGCACTGTCAGTGCTCCCCCCACACAGCCAGCACTGTCAGTGCTCCCCCACACAGCCAGCACTGTCAGTGCTCCTACCACACAGCCAGCACTGTCAGTGCTCCCACCACACAGCCAGCATTGTCAGTGCTCCCCACACACTGCCAGCACTGTCAGTGCTCCCACCGCACAGCCCAGCACTGTCAGTGCTCCCCCCACACAGCCAGCTCTGTTAGTGCTCCCCCCCACACATCCAGCACTGTCAGTGCTCCCCACACAGGCAGCACTGTCTGTGCTCCCCCCACACAGCCAGCACTGTCAGTGCTCCCCCACACAGCTAGCACTGTCAGTGCTCCCCCACACAGCCAGCACTGCCAGTGCACTTCCCCCCCCCTACAGCCAGCACTGTCAGTGCTCCCCCCACACAGCCAGCACTGTCAGTGCTCCCACCACACAGCCAGCACTGTCAGTGCTCCCACCACACAGCCAGCACTGTCAGTGCTCCCACCACACAGCCAGCACTGTCAGTGATCCCCCACACAGACAGCACTGTCAGTGCTCCCCCCCACACAGCCAGCACTGTCAGTGCTCCCCCACACAGCCAGCACTGTCCGTGCTCCTACCACACAGCCAGCACTGTGAGTGCTCCCACCACACAGCCAGCATTGTCAGTGCCCCCCCACACTGCCAGCACTGTCAGTGCACCCACCACAGAGCCAGCACTGTCAGTGCTCCCCACACAGGCAGCACTGTCTGTGCTCCCCCCACACAGCCAGCACTGTCAGTGCTCCCCCACACAGCCAGCACGGTCAGTGCTCCCCCACACAGCCAGCACTGTCAGTGCTCCCCCACACAGCCAGCACTGCCAGTGCACTCCCCCCCCACAGCCAGCACTGTCAGTGCTCCCCCCCACACAGCCAGCACTGTCAGTGCTCCCACCACACAGCCAGCACTGTCAGTGCTCCCACCACACAGCCAGCACTGTCAGTGCTCCCCCCCACACAGCCAGCACTGTCAGTGCTCCCCCCACACAGCCATCACTGTCAGTGCTCCCGCACAGTGCCAGCACTGTCAGTGCTCCCCCACACAGCCAGCACTGTCAGTGCTCCCACCACACAGCCAGCACTGTCAGTGCTCCCACCACACAGCCAGCACTGTCAGTGATCCCCCACACAGACAGCACTGTCAGTGCTCCCACCACACACAGCCAGCACTGTCAGTGCTCCCACCACACAGCCAGCACTGTCAGTGCTCCCACCACACAGCCAGCACTGTCAGTGCTCCCTACACACAGCCAGCACTGTCAGTGCTCCCACCACACAGCCAGCACTGTCAGCGCTCCCGCACACTGCCAGCACTGTCAGTGCTTTCCCCACACAGCCAGAACTGTCAGTGCTCCCACCACACAGCCAGCACTGTCAGTGCTCTCACCACACAGCCAGCACTGTCAGTGCTCCCACCACACAGCCAGCACTGTCAGTGATCCCCCACACAGACAGCACTGTCAGTGCTCCCCCCACACAGCCATCACTGTCAGTGCTCCCGAACACTGCCAGCACTGTCAGTGCTCCCCCACACAGCCAGCACTGTCAGTGCACCCACCACACAGCCAGCACTGTCAGTGCTCCCACCACACAGCCAGCACTGTCAGTGATCCCCCACACAGACAGCACTGTCAGTGCTCCCCCCACACAGCCAGCACTGTCAGTGCTCCCCCACACAGCCAGCACTGTCAGTGCTCCTACCACACAGCCAGCACTGTCAGTGCTCCCACCACACAGCCAGCATTGTCAGTGCTCCCCACACACTGCCAGCACTGTCAGTGCTCCCACCGCACAGCCAGCACTGTCAGTGCTCCACCACACAGCCAGCTCTGTTAGTGCTCCCCCCACACAGCCAGCACTGTCAGTGCTCCCCACACAGGCAGCACTGGCTGTGCTCCCCCCACACAGCCAGCACTGTCAGTGCTCCCCCACACAGCTAGCACTGTCAGTGCTCCCCCACACAGCCAGCACTGCCAGTGCACTTCCCCCCCCCCTACAGCCAGCACTGTCAGTGCTCCCCCCACACAGCCAGCACTGTCAGTGCTCCCACCACACAGCCAGCACTGTCAGTGCTCCCACCACACAGCCAGCACTGTCAGTGCTCCCACCACACAGCCAGCACTGTCAGTGATCCCCCACACAGACAGCACTGTCAGTGCTCCCCCCACACAGCCAGCACTGTCAGTGCTCCCCCACACAGCCAGCACTGTCCGTGCTCCTACCACACAGCCAGCACTGTGAGTGCTCCCACCACACAGCCAGCATTGTCAGTGCCCCCCCCCACACAGCCAGCACTGTCAGTGCACCCACCACAGAGCCAGCACTGTCTGTGCTCCCCACACAGCCAGCACTGTCAGTGCTCCCCCACACAGCCAACACTGTCAGTGGTCCCCCACACAGCCAGCTCTGTTAGTGCTCCCCCCACACAGCCAGCACTGTCAGTGCTCCCCACACAGGCAGCACTGTCTGTGCACCCCCCACACAGCCAGCACTGTCAGTGCTCCCCCACACAGCTAGCACTGTCAGTGCTCCCCCACACAGCCAGCAATGTCAGTGCTCCCCCACACAGCCAGCACTGCCAGTGCACTTCCACCCCCCACAGCCAGCACTGTCAGTGCTCCCCCCACACAGCCAGCACTGTCAGTGCTCCCACCACACAGCCAGCACTGTCAGTGCTCCCACCACACAGCCAGTCAGTGCTCCCCCCACACAGCCAGCACTGGCAGTGCTCCCCGACACAGCCATCACTGTCAGTGCTCCCGCACACTGCCAGCACTGTATGTGCTCCCCCACACAGCCAGCACTATCAGTGCTCCCACCACACAGCCAGCACTGTCAGTGCTCCCACCACACAGCCAGCACTGTCAGTGATCCCCCACACAGACAGCACTGTCAGTGCTCCCACCACACACAGCCAGCACTGTCAGTGCTCCCACCACACAGCCAGCACTGTCAGTGCTCCCACCACACAGCCAGCACTGTCAGTGCTCCCTACACACAGCCAGCACTGTCAGTGCTCCCACCACACAGCCAGCACTGTCAGCGCTCCCGCACACTGCCAGCACTGTCAGTGCTCCCCCACACAGCCAGCACTGTCAGTGCTCCCACCACACAGCCAGCACTGTCAGTGCTCTCACCACACAGCCAGCACTGGCAGTGCTCCCACCACACAGCCAGCACTGTCAGTGATCCCCCACACAGACAGCACTGTCAGTGCTCCCCCCCACACAGACAGCACTGTCAGTGCTCCCGCACACTGCCAGCACTGTCAGTGCTCCCCCACACAGCCAGCACTGTCAGTGCTCCCACCACACAGCCAGCACTGTCAGTGCTCTCACCACACAGCCAGCACTGTCAGTGCTCCCACCACACAGCCAGCACTGTCAGTGATCCCCCACACAGACAGCACTGTCAGTGCTCCCCCCACACAGCCATCACTGTCAGTGCTCCCGAACACTGCCAGCACTGTCAGTGCTCCCCCACACAGCCAGCACTGTCAGTGCACCCCCCACACAGCCAGCACTGTCAGTGCTCCCCCACACAGCCAGCACTGTCAGTGCTCCTACCACACAGCCAGCACTGTCAGTGCTCCCACCACACAGCCAGCATTGTCAGTGCTCCCCACACACTGCCAGCACTGTCAGTGCTCCCACCGCACAGCCAGCACTGTCAGTGCTCCACCACACAGCCAGCTCTGTTAGTGCTCCCCCCACACAGCCAGCACTGTCAGTGCTCCCCACACAGGCAGCACTGGCTGTGCTCCCCCCACACAGCCAGCACTGTCAGTGCTCCCCCACACAGCTAGCACTGTCAGTGCTCCCCCACACAGCCAGCACTGCCAGTGCACTTCCCCCCCCCTACAGCCAGCACTGTCAGTGCTCCCCCCACACAGCCAGCACTGTCAGTGCTCCCACCACACAGCCAGCACTGTCAGTGCTCCCACCACACAGCCAGCACTGTCAGTGCTCCCACCACACAGCCAGCACTGTCAGTGATCCCCCACACAGACAGCACTGTCAGTGCTCCCCCCACACAGCCAGCACTGTCAGTGCTCCCCCACACAGCCAGCACTGTCCGTGCTCCTACCACACAGCCAGCACTGTGAGTGCTCCCACCACACAGCCAGCATTGTCAGTGCCCCCCCACACTGCCAGCACTGTCAGTGCACCCACCACAGAGCCAGAACTGTCTGTGCTCCCCACACAGCCAGCACTGTCAGTGCTCCCCCACACAGCCAACACTGTCAGTGGTCCCCCACACAGCCAGCTCTGTTAGTGCTCCCCCCACACAGCCAGCACTGTCAGTGCTCCCCACACAGGCAGCACTGTCTGTGCACCCCCCACACAGCCAGCACTGTCAGTGCTCCCCCACACAGCTAGCACTGTCAGTGCTCCCCCACACAGCCAGCAATGTCAGTGCTCCCCCACACAGCCAGCACTGCCAGTGCACTTCCACCCCCCACAGCCAGCACTGTCAGTGCTCCCCCCACACAGCCAGCACTGTCAGTGCTCCCACCACACAGCCAGCACTGTCAGTGCTCCCACCACACAGCCAGTCAGTGCTCCCCCCACACAGCCAGCACTGGCAGTGCTCCCCCACACAGCCATCACTGTCAGTGCTCCCGCACACTGCCAGCACTGTATGTGCTCCCCCACACAGCCAGCACTATCAGTGCTCCCACCACACAGCCAGCACTGTCAGTGCTCCCACCACACAGCCAGCACTGTCAGTGATCCCCCACACAGACAGCACTGTCAGTGCTCCCACCACACACAGCCAGCACTGTCAGTGCTCCCACCACACAGCCAGCACTGTCAGTGCTCCCACCACACAGCCAGCACTGTCAGTGCTCCCTACACACAGCCAGCACTGTCAGTGCTCCCACCACACAGCCAGCACTGTCAGCGCTCCCGCACACTGCCAGCACTGTCAGTGCTCCCCCACACAGCCAGCACTGTCAGTGCTCCCACCACACAGCCAGCACTGTCAGTGCTCTCACCACACAGCCAGCACTGGCAGTGCTCCCACCACACAGCCAGCACTGTCAGTGATCCCCCACACAGACAGCACTGTCAGTGCTCCCCCCACACAGACAGCACTGTCAGTGCTCCCGCACACTGCCAGCACTGTCAGTGCTCCCCCACACAGCCAGCACTGTCAGTGCTCCCACCACACAGCCAGCACTGTCAGTGCTCCCACCACACAGCCAGCACTGTCAGTGATCCCCCACACAGACAGCACTGTCAGTGCTCCCCCACACAGCCAGCACTGTCAGTGCTCCCCCACACAGCCAGCACTGCCAGTGCACTTCCCCCCCACAGCCAGCACTGTCATTGCTCCCCCCACACAGCCAGCACTGTCAGTGCTCCTACCACACAGCCAGCACTGTCAGTGCTCCCACCACACAGCCAGCATTGTCAGTGCTCCCCCCACACAGCCAGCACTGTCAGTGCTCCCCCACACAGCCATCACTGTCAGTGCTCCCGCACACTGCCAGCACTGTCAGTGCTCCCCCACACAGCCAGCACTGTCAGTGCTCCCACCACACAGCCAGCACTGTCAGTGCTCCCACCACACAGCCAGCACTGTCAGTGATCCCCCACACAGACAGCACTGTCAGTGCTCACACCACACACAGCCAGCACTGTCAGTGCTCCCACCACACAGCCAGCACTGTCAGTGCTCCCTCCACACAGCCAGCACTGTCAGTGCTCCCCCACACAGACAGCACTGTCAGTGCACCCGCACACTGCCAGCACTGTCAGTGCTCCCCCCACACAGCCAACACTGTCAGTGCTCCCACCACACAGCCAGCGCTGTCAGTGCTCCCACCACACAGCCAGCACTGTCAGTGCTCCCACCACACACAGCCAGCACTGTCAGTGCTCCCACACCCAGCCAGCACTGTCAGTGCTCCCACAACAGAGCCAGCACTGTCAGTGCACTTCCCCCCCCCCCCCAAAGCCAGCAGTGAAAGTGCACTGCGACCCCCCCCTCAGAGCCAGCACTGCCAGTGCACTTCCCCCCCACAGAGCCAGCATGGCCAGTGCACTTCCCCCCCACAGAGCTAGCACTGCCAGTGCACTTCCACCCCCCACAGAGCCAGCACTGCCAGCACGCCCAGTGCACTTCCCCCCCACAGAGCCAGCACTGCCAGTGCACTCCCCCCCCCCACAGAGCCGGCACTGCCAGTGCTCCCCCCACAGCCAGCACTGTCATTGCTCCCCCCACACAGCCAGCACTGTCAGTGCTCCTACCACACAGCCAGCACTGTCAGTGCTCCCACCACAAAGCCAGCATTGTCAGTGCTCCCCCCACACAGCCAGCACTGTCAGTGCTCCCCCACACAGCCATCACTGTCAGTGCTCCCGCACACTGCCAGCACTGTCAGTGCTCCCCCACACAGCCAGCACTGTCAGTGCTCCCGCCACACAGCCAGCACTGTCAGTGCTCCCACCACACAGCCAGCACTGTCAGTGATCCCCCACACAGACAGCACTGTCAGTGCTCACACCACACACAGCCAGCACTGTCAGTGCTCCCACCACACAGCCAGCACTGTCAGTGCTCCCACCACACAGCCAGCACTGTCAGTGCTCCCCCACACAGACAGCACTGTCAGTGCACCCGCACACTGCCAGCACTGTCAGTGCTCCCCCCACACAGTCAGCACTGTCAGTGCTCCCACCACACAGCCAGCGCTGTCAGTGCTCCCACCACACAGCCAGCACTGTCAGTGCTCCCACCACACACAGCCAGCACTGTCAGTGCTCCCACACCCAGCCAGCACTGTCAGTGCTCCCACAACAGAGCCAGCACTGTCAGTGCACTTCCCCCCCCCCCCAAAGCCAGCAGTGAAAGAGCACTGCGACCCCCCCCCTCAGAGCCAGCACTGCCAGTGCACTTCCCCCCCCACAGAGCCAGCACTGCCAGTGCACTCCCCCCCACAGAGCCAGCACTGCCAGTGCACTTCCCCCCCACAGAGCCAGCACTGCCAGTGCACTTCCCCCCCCACAGAGCCAGCACTGCCAGTGCACTCCCCCCCCACAGAGCCAGCATGGCCAGTGCACTTCCCCCCACAGAGCTAGCACTGCCAGTGCACTTCCACCCCCCACAGAGCCAGCACTGCCAGCACGCCCAGTGCACTTCCCCCCCACAGAGCCAGCACTGCCAGTGCACTCCCCCCCCACAGAGCCGGCACTGCCAGTGCTCCCCCACACAGCCAACACTGTCAGTGCTCCCCCACACAGCCAGCACTGTCAGTGATCCCCCACACAGCCAGCACTGTCAGTGCTCCCCCACCCAGCCAGCACTGTCAGTGCTCCCCCACACAGCCAGCACTGTCAGTGCTCCCAGCACACAGCCAGCACTGTCAGTGCTCCCCACCCAACCAGCACTGTCAGTGCTCCCCACACAGCCAGCACTGTCAGTGGTCCCCCCACACAACCAGCACTGTCAGGGCTCCCACCACACAGCCAGCACTGTCAGTGCTTCCACCACACAGCCAGCACTGTCAATGCTCCCACCACACAGCCAGCGCTGTCAGGGCTCACCCCATACAGCCAGCACTGTCAGTGCTCCCACCACACAGCCAGCACTGCCAATGCTCCCACCACACAGCCAGCACTGTCAGTGCTCCCCCCACACAGCCAGCACTGTCAGTGCCCCCACCACACAGCCAGCACTGTCAGTGCTCCCACCACACAGCCAGCACTGTCAGTGCTCCCCTCACACAGCCAGCACTGTCAGTGCCCCCCCACACAGCCAGCACTGTCAGTGCTCCCCACACACAGCCAGCACTGTCAGTGCTCCCACCACACAGCCAGCACTGTCAGTGCTCCCACCACACATCCAGAACTGTCAGTTCTCCCACCACACAGCCAGCACTGTCAGTGCTCCCCACACACAGCCAGCACTGTCAGTGGTCCCACGACACAGCCAGCACTGTCAGTGCTCCCACCACACAGCTAGCACTGTCAGTGCTCCCCCCACACAGCCAGCACTGTCAGTGCTCCACCACACAGCCAGCACTGTCAGTGCTCCCCCCACACAGCCAGCACTGTCAGTGCTCCCCCCACACAGCCAGCACTGTCAGTGCTCCCACCACACAGCCAGCACTGTCAGTGCTCCCACCACACAGCCAGCACTGTCAGTGCTCCCACCACACAGCCAGCACTGTCAGTGCTCCCCCCACACAGCCAGCACTGTCAGTGCTCCCCCCACACAGCCAGCACTGTCAGTGCTCCACCACACAGCCAGCACTGTCAGTGCTCCCCCACACAGCCAGCACTGTCAGTGCTCCCACCACACAGCCAGCACTGTCAGTGCTCTCACCACACAGCCAGCACTGTCAGTGCTCCCACCACACAGCCAGCACTGTCAGTCATCCCGCACACTGCCAGCACTGTCAGTGCTCCCCCACACAGCCAGCAATGTCAGTGCTCCCACCACACAGCCATCACTGTCAGTGCTCCCACCACACAGCCAGCACTGTCAGTTATCCCCCACACAGACAGCACTGTCAGTGCTCCCCCACACAGCCAGCACTGTCAGTGCTCCCTCACACAGCCAGCACTGCCAGTGCATTTCCCCCCGCCCCCACAGCCAGCACTGTCAGTGCTCCCCCACACAGCCAGCACTGTCAGTGCTCCTACCACACAGCCAGCACTGTCAGTGCTCCCACCACACAGCCAGCATTGTCAGTGCTCCCCCCACACAGCCAGCACTGTCAGTGCTCCCCACACAGCCATCACTGTCAGTGCTCCCGCACACTGCCAGCACTGTCAGTGCTCCCCCACACAGCCAGCACTGTCAGTGCTCCCACCACACAGCCAGCACTGTCAGTGCTCCCACCACACAGCCAGCACTGTCAGTGATCCCCCACACAGACAGCACTGTCAGTGCTCACACCACACACAGCCAGCACTGTCAGTGCTCCCACCACACAGCCAGCACTGTCAGTGCTCCCACCACACAGGCAGCACTGTCAGTGCTCCCCCACACAGACAGCACTGTCAGTGCACCCGCACACTGCCAGCACTGTCAGTGCTCCCCCACACAGCCAGCACTGTCAGTGCTCCCACTACACAGCCAGCGATGTCAGTGCTCCCCCAGACAGCCAGCACTGTCAGTGCTTCCACCACACACAGCCAGCACTGTCAGTGCTCCCCCACCCAGCCAGCACTGTCAGTGCTCCCACAACAGAGCCAGCACTGTCAGTGCACTTCCCCCCCCCCACAGCCAGCAGTGAAAGTGCACTTCGCCCCCCCTCAGAGCCAGCACTGCCAGTGCACTCCCCCCCCCACAGAGCCAGCACTGCCAGTGCACTCCCCCCCACAGAGCCAGCACTGCCAGTGCACTTCCCCCCCACAGAGCCAGCACTGCCAGTGCACTTCCCCCCCACAGAGCCAGCACTGCCAGTGCACTCCCCCCCCCACAGAGCCAGCATGGCCAGTGCACTTCCCCCCCCCCACAGAGCTAGCACTGCCAGTGCTCTTCCACCCCCCACAGAGCCAGCACTGCCAGCACGCCCAGTGCACTTCCCCCCCACAGAGCCAGCACTGCCAGTGCACTCCCCCCCCAAAGAGCCGGCACTGCCAGTGCTCCCCCACACAGCCAACACTGTCAGTGCTCCCCCACACAGCCAGCACTGTCAGTGATCCCCCACACAGCCAGCACTGTCAGTGCTCCCCCACACAGCCAGCACCGTCAGTGCTCCCCCCACACAGCCAGCACTGTCAGTGCTCCCAGCACACAGCCAGCACTGTCAGTGCTCCCCACCCAACCAGCACTGTCAGTGCTCCCCCACACAGCCAGCACTGTCAGTGCTCCCCCCACACAGCCAGCACTGTCAGTGCTCCCACCACACAGCCAGCACTGTCAGTGGTCCCCCCACACAACCAGCACTGTCAGGGCTCCGACCACACAGCCAGCACTGTCAGTGCTTCCACCACACAGCCAGCACTGTCAATGCTCCCACCACACAGCCAGCGCTGTCAGTGCTCCCCCCATACAGCCAGCACTGTCAGTGCTCCCAACACACAGCCAGCACTGCCAATGCTCCCACCACACAGCCAGCACTGTCAGTGCTCCCATCACACAGCCAGCACTGTCAGTGCCCCCACCACACAGCCAGCACTGTCAGTGCTCCCACCACACAGCCAGCACTGTCAGTGCTCCCCTCACACAGCCAGCCCTGTCAGTGCCCCCCCACACAGCCAGCACTGTCAGTGCTCCCCACACACAGCCAGCACTGTCAGTGCTCCCACCACACAGCCAGCACTGTCAGTGCTCCCACCACACATCCAGAACTGTCAGTTCTCCCACCACACAGCCAGCACTGTCAGTGCTCCCCACACAGCCAGCACTGTCAGTGCTCCCAGCACACAGCCAGCACTGTCAGTGCTCCCCCCACACAGCCAGCACTGTCAGTGCTCCCCCAAACAGCCAGCACTGTCAGTGCTCCCCCCACACAGGCAGCACTGTCAGTGCTCCCCCACACAGCCAGCACTGTCAGTGCTCCGCCACACAGCCAGCACTGTCAGTGCTCCCCACACAGCCAGCACTGTCAGTGCTCCCCCCACACAGCCCGCACTGTCAGTGCTCCCCACACAGGCAGCTCTGTCAGTGCTCCCCCCACACAGCCAGCACTGTCAGTGCTCGCCCCACACAGCCAGCACTGCCAGTGCACTTCCCCCCCCACAGCCAGCACTGTCAGTGCTCCCCACACACAGCCAGCACTGTCAGTAGTCCCACCACACAGCCAGCACTGTCAGTGCTCCCACCACACAGCCAGCACTGTCAGTGCTCCCCCCACACAGCCAGCACTGTCAGTGCTCCACCACACAGCCAGCACTGTCAGTGCTCCCCCCACACAGCCAGCACTGTCAGTGCTCCCCCCACACAGCCAGCACTGTCAGTGCTCCCACCACACAGCCAGCACTGTCAGTGCTCCCCCCACACAGCCAGCACTGTCAGTGCTCCCCCACACAGCCATCACTGTCAGTGCTCCCACCACACAGCCAGCACTGTCAGTGCTCCCACCACACTCGGTCTGTGTCTCTGTCTCTGTCTGTGTCTCTGTCTCTGTGTCTTTCTGTGTCTGTGTCTGTGTCTCTGTCTCTGTCCCTGTCCCTGTCTCTGTCTGTGTCCCTGTCTCTGTCTGTGTCCCTGTCTCTGTCTGTGTCCCTGTCTCTGTCTGTGTCTGTGTCTCTGTCTCTCTCTGTGTCCCTGTCTCTGTCTGTGTCTCTGTCTGTGTCCCTGTCTCTGTCTGTCTCTGTCTGTGTCTCTGTGTCTGTCTGTGTCTGTGTCTCTGTCTGTGTCTCTGTCTGTGTCTCTGTCTGTGTCTCTGTCTGTGTCTCTGTGTCTGTCTGTGTGTCTCTGTCTGTATCTCCGTGTCTGTCTGTGTCTCAGTCTCTGTCTCTGTCTGGGGCACATTCTGCTGCACAGACTGTGTTTAGGTGTGAGGCACACACCCAGCTGATCGGGAATGGGGAGAGGCACACATCCAGCTGATCGGCCAAGGGAGAGTCACACTGACCCAGCTGATCGGCATTGGGGGAGTCACACTGACCCAGCTGATCGGCCATGGGGGAGTCACACTGATCCAGCTGATCGGCCATGGGGGAGTCACACCCACCCACCGACAGTCTCTCCTGGTAATGCAGAATGGTAAATCTCTGCCTGTGTCTCTGCCTGTATCTGTCCAATTCTCTCTCTGTCTGTGTTTCTGTCTGTGTTTCTGTCTGTTTCTCTGTCTGTGCCTGTGTCCCTGACTGTGTCTGTGCCTGTATCTGTGTCTATGCCTCTGTCTGTGTCTCCGTATGTGTCGCTGACTCTGTCTATGTCGCTGACTCTGTCTGTGTCTCTGTCTCTGTCTGTGTCCCTGTCTCTGTCTGTGTCTGTGTCTCTGTCTGTGTCTGTGTCCCTGTCTCTGTCTGTGTCTCTGCCTGCGTCTCTGTCTGTGTCTCCGTCTGTGTCGCTGACTCTGTCTCTGTCTGTGTCTCTGTCTGCGTCTCTGCCTGTGTCTCTGTCTGCTTCGCTGTGTCTGCCTGTGTCTGTGTCTGTGTCTGTGTCTCTGTCTCTGTCTCTGCATCTGTCTCTGTCTCTGTGTCTGTGTCGGTCTCGGTGTCTCTGTGTCCCTGATTCTGACTGCGTTTCTGTCTGTGTCTCTGCCTGTGTCTTTTTCTCTCTCTCGGTCTGTGTCTGTCTGTGTTTCTAGCTGTGTCTCTATCTGTGTCGCTGTCTCTGTCTGCGTCGCTGTGTCTCTGTCTCTGTCTGTATATCTGTCTGTGTCCCTGTCTCTGTCTGTGTCGGTGTCTGTGTCTCTGTGTCTGCCTGTGTCCCTGTATCTGTCTGTGTCTCTGAATCTGACTGCGTTTCTGTCTGTGTCTCTGCCTGTGTCTTTTTCTCTCTCTCGGTCTGTGTTTGTCTGTGTTCCTGTCTGTGTCTCTTTCTCTGTCTGTGTCTGTGTCTCTGTCTGTGTCTCTGTCTGTGTCTCTGTCTGTGTCTGTGTCTCTGTCTGTGTCTCTGTCTCTGTCGCTGTTTCTGTCTGTTTCTCTGTCTATGTCTGTGTGTGTCTCTGTCTATATCTGTGCCTGTGTCTCTGTCTGTGCCAGTGTCCCTGTCTCGGTCTGTGTCTCTGTCTGTGTCTCTGTCTGTGTCTATGCCTCTGTCTGTGTCTCCATCTGTGTCTGTCTCTGTCGCAGTCTCTGTCGCTGTCTGTGTCTCTGTCTGTGTCTCTGTCTGTGTCTCTGCCTGTGCCTGTGTCGGTGCCTGTGTCGGTGTCTGTGTCTCTGTGTCTGCCTGTGTCCCTGTATCTGTCTGTGTCTCTGAATCTGACTGCATTTCTGTCTGTGTCTCTGCCTGTGTCTTTTTCTCTCTCTCGGCCTGTGTCTGTCTGTGTTTCTGTCTGTGTCTCTTTCTCTGTCTGTACCTGTTTCTCTGTCTGTGTCTCTGTCTGTGTCGCTGTCTTTGTCTGCGTCGCTGTGTCTGCCTGTGTCTCTGTCTCTGTCTGTATATCTGTCTGTGTCCCTGTCTCTGTCTGTGTTGGTGTCTGTGTCTCTGTGTCTGCCTGTGTCCCTGTAACTGTATGTGTCTCAGCCCGGGTCTCTGTCTGTGTCTCTGAATCTTACTGCGTTTCTGTCTGTGTCTCTGCCTGTGTCTTTTTCTCTCTCTCGGTCTGTGTCTGTCTGTGTTTCTGTCTCTGTCTCCTTCTGAATCTGTGTCTGTGTCTGTGTCTCTGTGTCTGTGTCTCTGTGTCTCTGTGTCTGTGTCTCTGTGTCTCTGTCTGTGTCTCTGTCTCTGTCTGAATCTGTGTCTCTGTCTCTGTCTCTGTCTGTGTCTATGTCTCTGTCTGTGTCTCTGTGTCTGTGTCTCTGTGGCTCTGTCTCTGTGTCAGTGTGTCGGTGTCTCTGTGTCTGTGTCTCTGTGGCTCTGTCTCTGGGTCTGTGTCTCTTTGTCTCTGTGTCTGTGTCTCTGTGTCTCTGTGTCTGTGTCTCTGTCTCTGTGTCTCTGTGTCTGTGTCTGTGAGTCTGTGTCTCTGTCTGTGTCTCTGAATCTGACTGCGTTTCTGTCTGTGTCTCTGCCTGTGTCTTTTTCTCTCTCTCGGTCTGTGTTTGTCTGTGTTCCTGTCTGTGTCTCTTTCTCTGTCTGTGTCTGTGTCTCTGTCTGTGTCTCTGTCTGTGTCTCTGTCTGTGTCTGTGTCTCTGTCTGTGTCTCTGTCTCTGTCGCTGTTTCTGTCTGTTTCTCTGTCTATGTCTGTGTGTGTCTCTGTCTATATCTGTGCCTGTGTCTCTGTCTGTGCCAGTGTCCCTGTCTCTGTCTGTGTCTCTGTCTGTGTCTCTGTCTGTGTCTATGCCTCTGTCTGTGTCTCCATCTGTGTCTGTCTCTGTCGCAGTCTCTGTCGCTGTCTGTGTCTCTGTCTGTGTCTCTGTCTGTGTCTCTGTCTGTGCCTGTGTCGGTGCCTGTGTCGGTGTCTGTGTCTCTGTGTCTGCCTGTGTCCCTGTATCTGTCTGTGTCTCTGAATCTGACTGCATTTCTGTCTGTGTCTCTGCCTGTGTCTTTTTCTCTCTCTCGGCCTGTGTCTGTCTGTGTTTCTGTCTGTGTCTCTTTCTCTGTCTGTACCTGTTTCTCTGTCTGTGTCTCTGCCTGTGTCGCTGTCTTTGTCTGCGTCGCTGTGTCTGCCTGTGTCTCTGTCTCTGTCTGTATATCTGTCTGTGTCCCTGTCTCTGTCTGTGTTGGTGTCTGTGTCTCTGTGTCTGCCTGTGTCCCTGTAACTGTATGTGTCTCAGCCCGGGTCTCTGTCTGTGTCTCTGAATCTTACTGCGTTTCTGTCTGTGTCTCTGCCTGTGTCTTTTTCTCTCTCTCGGTCTGTGTCTGTCTGTGTTTCTGTCTCTGTCTCCTTCTGAATCTGTGTCTGTGTCTGTGTCTCTGTGTCTGTGTCTCTGTGTCTCTGTGTATGTGTCTCTGTGTCTCTGTCTGTGTCTCTGTCTCTGTCTGAATCTGTGTCTCTGTCTCTGTCTCTGTCTGTGTCTATGTCTCTGTCTGTGTCTCTGTGTCTGTGTCTCTGTGGCTCTGTCTCTGTGTCTGTGTGTCGGTGTCTCTGTGTCTGTGTCTCTGTGGCTCTGTCTCTGGGTCAGTGTCTCTTTGTCTCTTTGTCTGTGTCTCTGTGTCTCTGTGTCTGTGTCTGTGTGTCTGTGCCTCTGTATGTGTCTCTGTCTGTGTCTGTGTCTCTGTCTGTGTCTCTGTCTGTGTCTGTGTCTCTGTCTGTGTCTCTGTCTCTGTCTGTGTCTCTGTCTGTGTCTCTGTCTGTGTCTGTGTCTCTGTGTCTCTGTGTCTCTGTGTCTGTGTCTGTGTCTCTGTGTCTCTGTGTCTGTGTCTGTGTCTGTGTCTGTGTCTCTGTCTGTGTCACATTCTGCTGCACAGATTGTGTATAAGTGTGAGGCACACACCCAGCTGATCGGCAATGGGGGAAGCACACACCCAGCTGATCGGCAATGCGGGGAAGCACACACCCAACTGATCGGCAATGCGGGAAAGGACACACCCTGCTGATCGGCAATGTGGGGAAGCACACACCCAGCTGATCGGCAATGGGGGGAAGCACACACCCAGCTGATCGGCAATGCGGGGAAGCACACACACAGCTGATCGGCAATGCGGGGAAGGACACACCCAGCTGATCGGCAATGGGGGGAAGGACACTCCCAGCTGGTCGGCAATGGGGGGGAAGGACAGACCCAGCTGATCGGCAATGGGGGGAAGGACACTCCCAGCTGGTCGGCAATGGGGGGAAGCACACACCCAGCTGATCGGCAATGGGGGGAAGCACACACCCAGCTGATCGGCAATGGCGGGAAGCACTCCCAGCTGATCGGCAATGGGGGGAAGCACACACCCAGCTGATCGGCAATGGGGGGAAGCAGACTCCCAGCTGATCGGCAATGGGGGGAAGCACACGCCCAGCTGATCGGCAATGCGGGAAAGGACACACCCAGCTGAGCGACAATGGGGGGAAGCACACGACCAGCTGATCGGCAATGCGGGGAAGGACATGCCCAGCTGATCGGCAATGGGGGGAAGGACAGACCCAGCTGATCGACAATGGGGGGCAGCACACACCCAGCTGATCGGCAATGCGGGGAAGGACAGACCCAGCTGATCGGCAATGGGGGGAAGCACACACCCAGCTGATCGGCAATGGGGGGAAGCACACACCCAGCTGATCGGCAATGGGGGGAAGCACATTCCCAGCTGATCGGCAATGCGGGGAAGCACACACCCAGCTGATCGGCAATGTGGGGCAGCACACACCCAGCTATTCGGCAATGGGGGGCAGCACACACCCAGCTGATCGGCAATGGGTGGAAGCACACCCAGCAGATCGGCAATGGGGGGAAGGACAGACCCAGCTGATCGGCAATGGGGGGAAGCACACTCCCAGCTGATCAGCAATGCGGGTAAGGATAGACCCAGCTGATCCGCAATGGGGGGAAACACACTCGCAACTGGTCGGCAATGGGGGGAAGCACACACCCAGCTGATCGGCAATGGGGGGAAGGACACTCTCAGCTGGCCGGCAATGGGGGGAAGCACAAACCCAGCTGATCGGCAAGGGGGGGAGGCACACACCCAGCTGATCGGCAATGCGGGGAAGGATAGACCCAGCTGATCGGCAATGGGGGGAAGGACAGACGCAGCTGATCGGCAATGGGGGGAAGGACACAGCCAGCTGATCGGCAATGGGGGGAAGCACACACCCAGCTGATCGGCAATGGGGGGAAGGATAGACCCAGCTGATCGGCAATGGGGGGAAGCACACTCCCAGCTCATCGGCAATGGGGGGAAGCACACTCCCAGCTGATCGGCAATGCGGGGAGTCACACACACCCAGCTGATCGGCAATGCGGGGAAGGACAGACCCAGCTGATCGGCAATGTGGGGAAGCACACACCCAGCTGATCGGCAATGGGGGGAAGCACACTCCCAGCTGATCGGCAATGCGGGGAAGCACACACCCAGCTGATCGGCAATGGGGGGAAGCACACACCCAGCTGATCGGCAATGCGGGGAAGCACACACCCAGCTGATCGGCAATGGGGGGCAGCACACACCCAGCTGATCGGCAATGGGGGGCAGCACACTCCCAACTGATCGGCAATGTGGGGAAGGACAGACCGAGCTGATCGGCAATGGGGGGAAGCACACTCCCAGCTGATCGGCAATGCGGGGAAGGATAGACCCAGCTGATCGGCAATGGGGGGAAGCACATTCTCAGCTGATCGGCAATGGGGGGAAGCACACTCCCAGCTGATCGGCAATGCGGGGAGTCACAGACACCCAGCATTTCGGCAATGCGGGGAAGGACAGACCCAGCTTATCGGCAATGGGGGGAAGCACACTCCCAGCTGATCGGCAATGGGGGGAAGGACATACCCAGCTGATCGGCAATGGGGGGAAAGACAGACCCAGCTGATCGGCAATGCGGGGAAGCACACTCCCAGCTGATCGGCAATGCGGGGAAGGATAGACCCAGCTGATCGGCAATGGGGGGAAGCACACTCCCAGCTGATCGGCAATGGGGGGAAGGATATACCCAGCTCATCGGCAATGGGGGGAAGCACACACGCAGCTGATCGGCAATGGGGGGAAGCACACTCCCAGCTGCTCGGCAATGGGGGGAAGCACACACCCAGCTGATCAGCAATGTGGGGAAGCACACTCCCAGCTGATCGTCAATGGGAGGAAGCACACACCCAGCTGATCGGCAATGCGGGGAAGGACACACCCAGCTGATCGGCAATGGGGGGAAGCACACGCCCAGCTGATCGGCAATGCGGGGAAGGACACGCCCAGCTGATCGGCAATGGGGGGAAGGACAGACCCAGCTTATCGGCAATGGGGGGAGGCACACACCCAGCTGATCGTCAATGGGGGGAAGCACACACCCAGCTGATCGGCAATGGATGGAAGCACACTCCCAGCTGATCGGCAATGGGGTTAAGGACAGACCCAGCTGATCGGCAATGGGGGGGGGATGGACACACCCAGCTGATCGGCAATGGGGGGAAGCACACACCCAGCTGATCGTCAATGGGGGGAAGGACACACCCAGCTGATCGGCAATGCGGGAAGCACACACCCAGCTGATCGGCAATGGGGGGCAGCACACACCCAGCTGATCGGCAATGGGGGGCAGCACACACCCAGCTGATCGGCAATGGATGGAAGCACACTCCCAGCTGATCGGCAATGGGGTTAAGGACAGACCCAGCTGATCGGCAATGGGGGGGGATGGACACACCCAGCTGATCGGCAGTGGGGGGAAGCACACACCCAGCTGATCGTCAATGGGGGGAAAGACACACCCAGCTGATCGGCAATGCGGGAAGCACACACCCAGCTGATCGGCAATGGGGGGAAGCACACACACAGCTGATCGGCAATGGGGGGACGGACAGACCCAGCTGATCGGCAATGGGGGGAAGGACACACCCAGCTGATCGGCAATGGGGGGAGTCACACCCACCCACCGATAGTCCCGGTCATGGAGAATGGTAAATCAGGGTGAGGCTGGCTGGGGAGGGTCTGTTTTACCGGCAGTGCGAGGAGAGAGATGCCGAGTGGGTGGGGTTTCCTCTCAGGGTTTAATGAATTGAAGAATTGAACGAAAGGGAACTTTCAGCACATTCTTCAACTGCTGCCTGAACTGAGTCTGTGTCACGGCGTAAATCGCAGTGTTTGTGCAGCAACTGAGGAGCTGCAGCATGAAGCCCAATTCCTGAACATAAACATCTAACCGTACAGACCCATACCCCAGAAGCGACATCCGGAACCATATAGAATAAACCATTAACGCTGACCATAACAGGATGAAGTTGGCGGAGATAACGAAGAGTAAAATGATGGATTTGCTCCGACTCTCCATCTCTGGGTCTCTGGCACTGTGCCCACTGCTGTGAGCCCGGAGTCTCCTGCGGGCCCTGCTGCTCAGGACAATGTGCCTGACGGTGAGAACATTGAGCAGCAGAATCAGGGCGAATGGAACACCCGGGGTTAGAATGTGGTGGAGCAACTCGATTGTTGTCCAGACCGGAGAGTCCACAACACCCTCTGTGACATCACAAAACCAGGGGAGGTTCAGCAGCCAATACCCACCGGTCATCATCACCCCCCAGAAAATGTCCTTCAAACAGCTCAGCACAGCCACTGTTCCCAGAACCACAGCCGCCGTTTTCTCGGTGCAATATTTACTTTTCAGCCTCGGGCAACAAATGGCCACAAATCGATCAAAGGTGAAAGTGACGGTGAACCAGACAGAACAGTCAGTGGCTGCAAAAAGCAGGGCGGCGTGGATATTACACACGGGGATGAACAGCAGGAAATAAAACTGTTCATCAAAAACAATGGGAATGTGTCTCAATATCAGGTCGAGAATAACGACCAGGAGATCCCCCACTGCCATGGCCAACAGGTAACAAGTCACACATTTGGACAGCCCACAGTTTCTTCTCTTCAGGACCACAATTGTGACGAGGTTCACTGTGAGGAAGGAAAATACACAATGAAATTATACATCAGCCTGGGAAAGACATCACAAGTATGGTCGGCGTGGTGTTGAGGGAGTGAAATAAATATATACTAATACACACACTCAAACACACAGAGACAGTAACACACACACACACACACACACACACATACAGAGACAGTAACACACACACACAGACACTGACACACTCTCTCACACACACACACAGACAGTAACACACACACACACAGACTAACACACTCACACTCACTAACAAACTCACACACAGACAGTAATACACACACACACACTCACACACAGACAGTAATGCATTCACACACACACTCACACACAGACACTAACGCACTCACACTCACACACGGACACTAACACACACACTCACACAGACAGTAATACACTCACACACAGACAGTAACACACACACAGACAGTAATACACTCACTCACACACAGACACTAACACACTCACACAAACACAGGCACAAACACACACCGACTAACACTCACACACAGACAGTAATACATTCACACACACACTCACACACAGACACTCACACTCACACACAGACACTAACACACTCACACAGGCACTAACACACACACACTAACACTCACACACAGACAGTAATACACTCACACACACACAGACACTAACACACACACACTAACACTCACACACAGACAGTAATACATTCACACACACACTCACACACAGACACTAACACACTCACACTCACACACAGACACTAACACACTCACACAAACACAGGCACTAACACACACATACTAACACACACATACACACACAGACAGTAATACACTCACACACACACTCACACACAGACACTAACACACTCACACAAACACAGGCTCTAACACACACACACTAACACACACACACAGACAGTAATACACTCACACACACACTCACACACAGACACTAACACACTCACACTCACACACAGACACTAACACACACACACAAACACAGGCTCTAATACACACACACTAACACACACACAGACAGTAATACACTCACACCCACACTCACACACAGACAGTAATACACTCACACACACACTCACACACAGACACTAACACACTCACTCAAACACAGGCACTAACACACACACACTCACACAAAGACAGTAGTACACTCACACACATACACTAACACACACAATAACACACACACACTAACACACTCACACACAGACCGTAATACACTCACTCACACACAGACACTATCACACTCACAAACACAGACACTAACACACACACAGACACTAACACACTCACTAACACACTCACAGACAGTAATACACTCACACTCATACAGACACTAACACACTCACACACATACAGAGAAAGTAATACACTCACACTTACACAGACACTAACACACACTGACACACACATACAGAGACAGTAATACCCTCACACTCACACAGACAGTAACAGACACACCGACACACATACAGTAATACACTCACACACGGACAGAGACAGTTATGCATTCACACTCACACAGACACTGAACCACACACATGCATACAGTAACACACTCACATACACACACAGACAGAGACAGTAATACACTCACACTCACAGACACTGACACACACTCACACACACATCCAGAGGCAGTAATACACTCACACACACACAGACACTAACACACACATACGCACATACAGAGACAGTAATACACTCACACACACATACAGAGACAGTAATACACTCACACACACACACACACACACAGACAGTAACACACACACACACAGACTAACACACTCACACTCACTAACACACTCACACACAGACAGTAATACACACACACACACTCACACACAGACAGTAATACATTCACACACACACTCACACACAGACACTAACGCACTCACACTCACACACAGACACTAACACACACACACACTCACACAGACAGTAAGACACTCACACACACACACACAGACAGTAATACACACACACACAGAGACAGTAATACACTCACGCACACACAGACACTAACACACTCACACAAACACAGGCACTAACACACACAGACTAACACTCACACACAGACAGTAATACATTCACACACACACTCACACACAGACACTCACACTCACACACAGACTCTAACACACTCACACAAACACAGGCACTAACACACACACACTAACACTCACACACAGACAGTAATACACTCACACACACACTCACACACAGACACTAACACACTCACACAAACACAGGCACAAACACACACACACTAACACGCACACACAGCCAGTAATACATGCACACACACACTCACACACAGACACTAACACACTCACACTCACACACAGACACTAACACACTCACACAAACACAGGCTCTAACACACACATACTAACACACACACACACACAGACAGTAATACACTCACACACACACTCACACACAGACACTAACACACTCACACAAACACAGGCTCTAACACACACACACTAACACACACACACACACAGACAGTAATACACTCACACACACACTCACACACAGACACTAACACACTCACACTCACACACAGACACTAACACACACACACAAACACAGGCTCTAACACACAGACACTAACACACACACACACAGTAATATACTCACACACACACTCACACACAGACAGTAATACACTCACACACACACTCACACACAGACACTAACACACTCACTCAAACACAGGCACTAACACACACACACTCACACAAAGACAGTAATACACTCACACACATACACTAACACACACAATAACACACACACACTAACACACTCACACACAGACAGTAATACACTCACTCACACACAGACAGTAACACACTCACAAACACAGACACTAACATACACAGACACTAACACACTCACTAACACACTCACAGACAGTAATACACTCACACTCATACAGACACTAACACACTCACACACACATACAGAGACAGTAATACACTCACACTTACACAGACACTAACACACACTGACACATACATACAGAGACAGTAATACCCTCACACTCACACAGACAGTAACAGACACACCGACACACATACAGTAATACACTCACACACGGACAGAGACAGTTATGCATTCACACTCACACAGACACTGAACCACACACATGCATACAGTAACACACTCACATACACACACAGACAGAGACAGTAATACACTCACACTCACAGACACTGACACACACTCACACACACATCCAGAGGCAGTAATACACTCACACACACACAGACACTAACACACACATACGCACATACAGAGACAGTAATACACTCACACACACATACAGAGACAGTAATACATTCACACATCCAGAGGCAGTAATACACTTGCATACTCACACAGACACTAACACACTCACATACACACATACAGAGACAGTAATACACTCACACACACATACAGTGACAGTAATGCACTCACACACACATACAGAGACAGTAATACACTCACACACACATACAGAGACAGTAATACACTCACACACACACATACAGAGACAGTAATACACTCACACTCACACAGATACTAACACACACACACAACAATGCACACACACGCACAGACAGAGGCAGTAATGCACTCACACAAAGACTAACACACTCACACACTCATACAGAGACAGTAATACACTCACACACACACATGCAGAGACAGTAATACACTCACACTCGCACACACACTAACGCACTCACACACACACATACAGAGACAGTAATACACTCACACACACACATACAGAGACAGTAATACACTCACACAGACACTAACACACTCACACAGAGACAGTAATATACTCAGGCACAAAGGCACAATACACACTCACAGACACACTAATGCACACACTCACGCAAACAGACACAAAGACGCACACTCACTGACACTGATACACTAATACAAACACTCACAGAAACAGAGACACTAATACACACGCTCAATGACACACAGAGACACTAATACACTCACTCACTGACACGCAGATACACTAATACAAACTCACAGACGCACACAGACACTAATACACACACACACAGACAATAATTCACACACAGACACATAGAGAAAGAAATATGCACACTCACAGACACACACTGACACTAATACACACACAAGGACACATAGAGAAAGAAATATACACACTCACAGACACACACTGACACTAATACACACACACGGACACATAGAGAAAGAAATATACACACAGACACACACTGACACTGATACACACTCACACACACACACTGACACTGATAAACCCACTCACAGGCACAGAGACAATAATACACATACTCACACAAAGACACTAATACACACAATCACTGACTCACACAGACATTAATACATACACACACAGACACAGAGAGACACGAATACACACACAGAAACTAATAGACACACACAGTCGCACACAAAGACTCTAATACACACATTCACTCACACACACAAATACACACACTCTCAGACACACAGATAGAACATAGAACATTACAGTGCAGTACAGGCCCTTCAGCCCTCGATGTTGCGCCGACCTGTAGATAGACTAATACACACACGCACTGACACGCAGATACACTAATACATACTCACAGGCACACGCACACGCACAGTAATACACACAAGCACTAATGCACACACACACAGACAGTAATACACACACTCACAGACACACACAGGGACACAAATACACACTCACACAGAGACAGTAATACACACACACACAGTCACACTCACAGGCACACAGATAGACCCTATTACACACACTCACTCACACACACAAAGACACCAATGGGCACAATCTCACACACAGATGCACTAATACACATCCACTCACAGACCTAAACAGAGACTCTAATACACACACACACTCACACACAGACACTAATACACACACACAGATACACTAATGCACACACTCACAGACAAACACACAGACAGCAATATGCACACTCACACACAGAAACACTAATACACACACTCACACAAAACAGACACACACAGGGACACTAATTCACACTCACAGACACAGAGACACGAATACACCCACACTCACACAGAGACAGTAATACACACACACACACACACAGTCACACACGCAAACAGAAATACACACACTCACAGACACACATATAGACCCTAATACACACACTCACTCACACACACAAAGACACCAATGGGCACAACCTCACACACAGATGCACTAATACACATCCACTCACAGACCTAAACAGAGACTCTAATACACACACACACTCACACACAGACACTAATACACACACACACAGATACACTAATGCACACACTCACAGACAAACACACAGACAGCAATACGCACACTCACACACAGAAACACTAATACACACACTCACACAAAACAGACACACACAGGGACACTAATTCACACTCACAGACACAGAGACACAAATACACACACACTCACACAGAGACAATAATACACACACTCACAGACACAAACACAGACATTAATACACACCCTCACACACATAGACACTAATACAGACACACAAAGACACAGACAGAGGCACGAATACACAAATTCATAAACACACACAGCCACACAAAGATACACTAATGCACACACACAGACACTAATACCCACACTCAACGACACACAGAGACACTAATACACACACTCACAGACACACAGAGACACTAATACACACATTCACATACACACAGAGACACTAATACACACACTCACAGATACACCGAGACACTAATACACACTCACAGACACACAGAGACACTATACACACACTCACAGACACACAGAGACACTAATACACACACTCACATACACACAGATACACTAACACACACTCACATACACACAGAGACACTAATACACACACTCACATACACACAGAGACACTAACACACACTCACAGACACACAGATACACTAATACACACACTCACAGACACACAGAGACACTAATACACACACTCACATACACACAGAGACACTAACACACACTCACAGACACACAGAGACACTAACACAGACACTCACATACACACAGAGACACTAACACACATTCGCAGACACACAGAGACACTAATACACACACTCGCAGGCACACAATTACACACACTCACATACACACAAAGACACACTCACAGTCACACAGAGACACTAATACACACACTCGCAAACACACAGAGACACTGACACACACACTCACAGTCACGCAGAGACACGAATATTGACACACTCTCCCAGACACTAAGACAGACACTCACTGACACACAGAGACACTAATATACCCAGTCTCAGATACACACAGAGACACTAATCAACTCACTCGCACAACTCAGACACTAATGCACACACTCACATACACTAATACATACACACAGACACACACATGCACTAATGCACAAACCCAAAGATACACACAGAGACACTAATACACACACACACAGAAACTAATACAACCACTCACACACAGACACTAATACACACACACACTGACATGCAGGTAAACTAATACACACACTCACACAAACACAGACACTAATACACACACACAGACACACACATATACTAATGCACAAACACAAATACACACACAGAGACACTAATACACACACATAGACACACAGAGTCACGCATACACCACTCACACACAGACACTAATACACTCACTCACTGGCACGCAGATGCACTAAAACACACACTCGCACAACACACAGAGACACTAATACACACACACGCACATATAGTAATACGCACACTCAAAGACACAGACAGACACTAACACACAAACTCACAAACACACACAGCCACACACATACACTAATGCACAAACCCAAAGACACACACAGAGACACAGATACACACACACACAGACATTAAAACACACACACACAGACACACTAATACACTCACTCACCGACACATAGATACACTAATACACACTTACAGACACACATACAGTCACTAATACGCACACTCACACACATAGACACTAATACACGGATTGGAAATTAGCAAACGTGACACCACTGTTTAAAAAAGGAGGTAGGCAGAAAGCGGATAATTATAGGCCAGTGAGCTTAACTTCGGTAGGAGGGAAGATGCTGGAATCTATCATCAAGGAAGAAATAGCGAGGCATCTGGATGGAAATTGTCCCATTGGACAGACGCAGCATGGGTTCATAAAGGGCAGGTCGTGCCTAATTAATTTAGTGGAATTTTTGAGGACATTACCAGTGCGGTAGATAACGGGGAGCCAATGGATGTGGTATATCTGGATTTCCAGAATACCATTGACAAGGTGCCACACAAAAGGTTACTGCAGAAGATAAAGATGCATGGCATTAAGGGGAAAGTAGTAGCATGGATAGAGGATTGGTTAATTAATGGAAAGCAAAGAGTGGGGATTAATGGATGTTTCTCTGGTTGGCAATCAGTAGCTAGTGGTGTCCCTCAGGGATCAGTGTTGGGCCCACAACTGTTCACAATTTACATAGATGATTTGGAGTTGGGGACCAAGGGCAATGTGTCCAAATTTGCAGACGACATTAAGATCAGTGGTAATGCAAAAAGTGCAGAGGATACTGGAAGTCTGCAGAGGGATTTGGATAGGCTAAGTGAATGGGCTAGGGTCTGGCAGATGGAATACAATGTTGACAAATGTGAGGTTATCCATTTTGGTAGGAATAATAGCAAAAGGGATTATTATTTAAATGATAAAATATTAAAACATGCTGCTGCGCAGAGAGACCTGGGTGTGCTAGTGCATGAGTCGCAAAAAGTTGGTTTTCAGGTGCAACAGGTGATTAAGAAGGCAAATGGAATTGTGTCCTTCATTGCTACAGGGATGGAGTTTAAGACAAGGGAGGTTCTGCTGCAATTGTATAAGGTGTTAGTGAGGCCACACCTAGAGTATTGTGTTCAGTTTTGGTCTCCTTACTTGAGAAAGGACGTACTGGCACTGGAGGATGTGCAGAGGAGATTCACTAGGTTAATCCCAGAGCTGAAGGGGTTGGATTACGAGGAGAGGTTGAGGAGACTGGGACTGTACTTGTTGGAATTTAGAAGGATGAGGGTTGATCTTATAGAAACATTTAAATTATGAAGGCAATAGATAGGATAGATGCGGGCAGGTTGTTTCCACTGGTGGGTGAAAGCAGAACTAGGGGGCATAGTCTTAAAATAAGGGGAAGTAGATTGAGGACTGAGTTTAGGAGGAACTTCTTCACCCAAAGGGTTGTGAATCCATGGAATGTTTTGCCCAGTGAAGCAGTAGAGGCTCCTTCATTAAATGTTTTTAAGATAAAGATAGATACCTTTCTAAAGAATAAAGGGATTAAGGGCGATGGTGTTCGGGCCGGAAAGTGGAGCTGAGTCCACAAAAGATCAGCCATGATCTCATTGAATGTCGGAGCAGGCTCGAGGGGCCAGATGGCCTACTCCTGCCCCTAGTCCTTATGTTCTCACAGACACACGCTGGCACTAATACACACTCACAGGCTCAAAGAAACACTAATACACACTCTCAGACACACAGAGACACTAATACACACCCACAGAAACACATACAGACACTAGTACACACACACAGACACTAATACACCCACTCACAGACACAAACTGGCACTAATACACACAGACATTAACACACACACACCAGATACTAATACACACTCTAACGATGCATAGAGACAGTAATATACACGCTCACAGACACACACAGACACTAATACACACTCACAGACACACAGAGACACTAATACACACTCGCAGACACACAGAGACACTAATACACACTCACAGAAACACATACAGACACTAATACACACACACAGACACTAATATACCCACTCACAGACACACACTGGCACCAGATATTAACACACACACACAGAAACTAATACACACACTCACTGATACACAGAGACAACAATATACACACTCAGAGACACAGAGAGATTGTCATGTACACACTCACAGACACACAGAGACACTAATACACAGACATACAGAGGCAGTAATACATACACTCTCAGACACTAACACACACTCACAGGCACACAGAGACACTAATACACACACTCACAGACACAGAGAGACACTAATACACACACTCACAGAGACACTAATACAGACACTCACAGACACACAGACACTAACACACACTCACAGACACACAGAGACACTAAAATAGACACTCACAGACCCACAGACACTAACACACACTCACAGACACACAGAGACACTAATACACACACTAACACGAATACACATTCACAGACACACAGATACACTAATACACCAACTCACACACAGAGAGGCACGAGTACACAGCTCACAGACCGACAGAGACACTAATACACAAACACACACACATTAATAGAGGCACTCACAGACATAGCCACTAATGCACTCACACAAACAGACACTAATGCACACATTCTCACACACGCTCAGACACACATAGACACTAATACACACTCACACACACAGAGACACTAGTACACACACTCACTGACACATAGTTACACTAATACACACTCACAGACACACATACAGACACTAATACAAACACTCACAGACACAGACAATAACACACGCACTCACAGACAGACACTGGAACCAATACACACATACACTCTCACACACACACACTGGCATTAATACACACACACATACACTAACGCACAGACACAGATAGTAATACACACACAGTGATACACAGCGACACTAATACACACACTCACACACACACATGCACTAATAAACACTCTAACACAAACACACAGATACTAATACACATACTTACTGATACACAGAGGCAATACCACACACTCACATACACACAGACACTAATACACATTCACAGACACACACACAGACACTAATACAGACACGCACACACAGAGAGACACTTGTACACAGCTCACAGACCGACAGAGACACTAATACACAGACACACACACACTAATAGAGACACTCACACACATAGACACTAATACACTCACACTGACAGACTAATGCACACATTCTCACACACACACCGATACTCACAGATACACTAATATACACAGAAATACTGACACGCACAGACTCTAATACACACACTCAAACGTCCCTCCACACACACACACCACCCTCCACACACACACTACCTCCTCCACACACACTAACCCCCTCAACCACAGACATACTAACCCCCCACAGACACTAACCCACCCCCACACACACTAACCCCTCCACACACACGAACCCACCCACACACTGACCCCACCCCACACACACTTACCCCCTCCCACACACACACTAACCCCCCCACACAGACGAACACCCCCACTCACACTAACACCCATCCACACTGTTCATCCTCCCACCCACGCACACTAATCCCCCCACACACACACTAACCCCCCACACACACACTCCCCCAGCCCACACACACTAACCCCCCACACATATACTCCCCCACCCCACACACACTAACCCTCCCACACACACTAACCCTCCACACACACTAACCCTCCCTCACATACACTAACCCTCCACACACTAACCCTCCCTCACACACACTAACCCCCACCACACACACACTAACCCCCCACACACACTAACCCTCCCTCACACACACTAACCCCCCACTCACACTAACCCCCCACACACACTAACCCTCCCTCACACACACTAACCCCCCCCACACACACTAACACACATACTAACCCCCCACACACACATTAATCCCCACCCCTCACACACACTAACCCCCACACAAACTAACCCCCCACACACACTAACCCTCCCTCACACACACTAACCACCCCCGCCACACAAACACACATACTAACCCCCCACACACACATTAATCCCCACCCCTCACACACACTAGCCCCCTCACACACTAACCCCCCCCACACACTAACCCCCCCAAATAAACACACACACTAACCCTCCCTCACACACACTAACACCCCCTCACACACTAACATCCCCACTACACACACTCTAACCCCACACACACTAACCTCCCCACACACACTAACACCCCCTCACACACTAACATCCCCACTACACACACACTAACCCCACACACACTAACCTCCCCAACAAACACACTAAACCCGCCCCACACACACTAACCCCCTCACACACTAACCCCCCCCCCACACACTAACCCCCCCCAAATAAACACACACACTAACACCCCCCACACACACTAACACCCCCTCACACACTAACATCCCCACTACACACCCACTAACCCCACACACACTAACCTCCCCAACAAACACACTAAACCCGCCCCACACACACTAACCCCCCTCACACACTCACACACTATAACCCCCACCACACACACACACACATTAACGCACCCACACACACTGACACCCCCACACACTAACCACCCCACACACAAACTAAACCCCCCACACACACTAGCCCCCCTCACACACTCACACACTATAACCCCCACCACACACACACACATTAACCCACCCACACACACTGACACCCCCACACACTAACCACCCCACACACAAACTAAACCCCCCACACACACGAACCACACACACATGCACTAATCACACCCAATGCACACACTAACCCTCCCACACACACACTAACCCTCCCACACACACTAACCCTCCCACACACACTAACCCCCCTCACACATACACTAATCCCCCACACACACTAACCCCCCACCCGAACACACTAACCCCCCCATACACACTAACCCACCCACACACGCACTAACCCTCCCACACAAACACTAACCCTCCCACACACACTAACCCTCCCACACACACTAACCCCCCTCACACATACACTAATCCCCCACACACATACTAACCCCCCACCCAAACACACTAACCACCCCATACACACTAACCCACCCCACACACGCACTAAACCGCCCACACACACACTAACCCTCCTACACACTCAACCCAGCCTTCCCCCAGGCACACATTACCCTTCCCACCCACACACACTAACACCCCCACACACACACTAACCCTCCCATACACACACTAGCCCCCTGTGGTGGTATGTATTAGGGGTATTGCGGTACCCTGTGATGCCAAGAGGCTATTAGTGGATAGACGCTGGGTCCCGAGTGGATCAGCCGCCTACTGGCTGGGGTTCTCCAGTACCCCAGCCAGCAAACTGCACTTTTTCAGGCCGGATAGAGCGCACCTGATCAAGGCTTCCGCCCCTTTGTGAGGCCGGGTTCTCCCAGCAGCCGCATTCTGTAACTGTGCTGCTGGGTTGGCCATCCTGGGATACGTAGTGCGCAATGGGATAATAGGCCCCGACCCCGAACGCATGCGCCCCCTCATGGAATTTCCCCTCCCCCACTGCTCCAAAGCCCTGAAACGTTGCCTGGGGTTCTTTTCATACTACGCCCAGTGGGTCCCCCAGTACGCAGACAAGGCCCTCCCCCTAATACAGACCACGACCTTCCCCCTGTCGACAGAGGCTTGCCTGGCCTTCAGCCGCATCAAAGCGGATATCGCAAAGGCCACGATGCGCGCCATCGACGAGTCCCTCCCCTTCCAGGTCGAGAGCGACGCCTCCGATGTAGCTCAGGCGGCCACCCTTAACCAAGCGGGCAGACCCGTGGCCTTTTTCTCCCGAACCCTCCACGCCTCAGAAATCCGCCACTCCTCAGTGGAAAAGGAAGACCAAGCCATAGTGGAAGCTGTGCGACATTGGAGGCATTACCTGGCCGGCAGGAGATTCACTCTCCTCACCGACCAACGGTCGGTAGCTTTCATGTTCGATAATGCACAGCGGGGCAAAATTAAAAACGACAAGATCTTAAGGTGGAAGATCGAGCTCTCCACCTACAACTACGAGATCTTGTACCGTCCCGGAAAGCTGAACGAGCCGTCCGATGCCCTATCCCGCGGCACATGTGCCAACGCACAAATAAACCGTCTCCAAACCCTCCACGAGGAACTCTGCCACCCGGGGGTCACTCGGTTCTACCATTTTATAAAGTCCCGCAACCTCCCGTACTCTGTGGAGGAGGTCCGTACAGTCACCAGGAACTGCCACATCTGCGTGGAGTGCAAACTGCACTTTTTCAGGCCGGATAGAGCGCACCTGATCAAGGCTTCCGCCCCTTTGAACGCCTCAGTCTGGATTTCAAAGGGCCCATCCCCTCCACCGACCGCAACACATGCTTCCTGAATGTGGTGGACAAGTACTCGCGTTTCCCCTTCGCCATCCCCTGCCCCGACATGACAGCGGCCACAGTCATTAAAGCCCTTGGCACCATATTCACACTGTTCGGTTGCCCCGCATATATCCATAGCGACAGGGGGTCCTCCTTCATGAGTGACGAGCTGCGCCAGTTCCTGCTCAGCAAGGGCATAGCCTCGAGCAGGACGACCAGCTACAACCCCCGGGGCAACGGGCAAGTAGAGAGGGAGAATGGCACGGTCTGGATGACAGTCCTACTGGCCCTACGGTACAAGGATCTCCCAGTTTCCCGGTGGTATATAGTTAACCATTTACTGCTCAATAATCCCTGGGAGCAGGGGACAGGCAGTGTGGCCTCGGGAGCCTCCAATTAAAAAGCTGTTTCAGAGACCTCTGTGCTGTATTTAGTTAACCATTTACTGCTCAATAATCCCTATGAGCAGGGGACAGGCACTGTGGCCTTGGGAGCTCCCAATTAAAAAGCTGTTTCAGAGACCTCTGTGCTGTACGTATTTAAACATTTACTGCTCAATAATCCCTGGGAGGAGGGGTCAGGCAGTGTGGTCGCGGGAGCCCCCAATTAAAAAGTTGTTTCAGAGACCTCTGTGCTGTATATAGTTAAACATTTACTGCTCAATAATCCCTGGGAGGAGGTGTCAGGCAGTGTGGCCTCGGGAGCCCCCAGTTAAAAAACAGTTTCAGAGACCTCTGTGCCTGTATATAGTTAACCATTTACTGCTCAATAATCCCTGGGAGCAGGGGACAGGCAGTGTGGCCTCGGGATCCTCCAGTTGAAAAGCTTTTTCAGAGACCTCTACGCCTGTAGAGAGTTAACCATTTACTGCTCAATAATCCCTGGGAGCAGGGGACAGGCAGTGTGGCCTCGGGAGCCTCCAATTAAAAAGCTGTTTCAGAGACCTCTGTGCTGTATTTAGTTAACCATTTACTGCTCAATAATCCCTATGAGCAGGGGACAGGCACTGTGGCCTTGGGAGCTCCCAATTAAAAAGCTGTTTCAGAGACCTCTGTGCTGTACGTATTTAAACATTTACTGCTCAATAATCCCTGGGAGGAGGGGTCAGGCAGTGTGGTCGCGGGAGCCCCCAATTAAAAAGTTGTTTCAGAGACCTCTGTGCTGTATATAGTTAAACATTTACTGCTCAATAATCCCTGGGAGGAGGTGTCAGGCAGTGTGGCCTCGGGAGCCCCCAGTTAAAAAACAGTTTCAGAGACCTCTGTGCCTGTATATAGTTAACCATTTACTGCTCAATAATCCCTGGGAGCAGGGGACAGGCAGTGTGGCCTCGGGATCCTCCAGTTGAAAAGCTTTTTCAGAGACCTCTACGCCTGTAGAGAGTTAACCATTTACTGTTCAATAATCCCTGAGAGCAGGGGACAGGCAGTGTGGCCTCGGGAGACCCCAATTCAAAAGCTGTTTCAGTGACCTCTGTGCTGTATATAGTTAACCATTTACTGCTCAATAATCCCTGGGAGCAGGGGACTGGCAGTGTGGCCTCGGGAGACCACAATTAAAAAGCTGTTTCAGATACTCTGTGCTGTATATAGTTAACCATTTACTGCTCAATAATCACTGGGAGCAGGGCACAGGAAGTTTGGACACGGGAGCCCCCAAATAAAAAGCTGTTTCAGAGGCCTCTGTGCCAGTATATAGTTAATCATTTACTGCCCAATAATCCCTGGGAGCAGGGGACAGGCAGTGTGGCCTTGCGAGCCCACAATTAAAAAGCTGTTTCAGAGGCCTCTGTGCTGTATATAGTTAACCATTTACTTCTCAATTATCCCTGGGAGCAGGGGACAGGCAGTGTGGCCTCGGGAGCCCCCAATTAAAAAGCTGTTTCAGAGACGTCTGTGCTGTATATAGTTAACCATTTACTGCTCAATAATCCCTGGGAGCAGAGGAAGGGCAGTGTGGCCTCGGGAGCCCCCTATTAAAAAGCTGTTTCAGAGACATCTGCGCCTGTAGAGAGTTAACCATTTACTGCTCAATAATCCTATGGTTAACCATTTACTGCTCAATAATCCCTGGGAGTAGGGGACAGGCAGTGTGGCCTCGGGAGCCCCCAGTTAAAAAGCTGTTTCAGAGACCTCTGCGCTGTATATAGTTGCCCATTTATCTTCTCAATAATCCCTGGGAGCAGAGGACAGGCAGTGTGGCCTCGAGAGCCTTCAATTAAAAAGCTGTTTCAGAGACCTCTGTGCTGTTTATGGTTAACCATTTACTGCTCAATAATCCCTGGGAGCAGGGGACAGGCAGTGTGGCTCCGGGATCCCCAATTAAAAAGCTGTTTCAGAGACCTCTGTGCCTGTATATAGTTAACCATTTACTGCTCAATAATCCCTGGGAGCAGGGGACAGGCAGTGTGGCCTCGGGAGCCCCCAGTTAAACAGGTGTTTCAGAAACTCTGTGCTGTATATAGTTCACCATTTACTGCTCAATAATCCCTGGGAGCAGGGGCCAGGCAGTGTGGCTCCGGGAGCCCCCAGTTAAACAGGTGTTTCAGAGAACTCTGTGCTGTATATAGTTAACCATTTGCTGCACAATAATCCCTGGGAGCAGGGGACAGGCAGTGTTGTCCGGGAGCCCCCAATTAAAACGCTATTTCAGAGACCTCTGTGCTGTATATAGTTAACCATTTAATGCTCAATTAGCCCTGGGAGCAGGGGACAGGCAGTGTGGCCTCGGGAGCCCCCAATTAAAAAGTAGTTTCAGTGACCTCTGTGCTGTATATATTTAACCCTTTACTGCTCTATAATCCCTCGGAGCAGGGGCCAGGCAGTGTGGCCTCGGGAGCCCCCAATTAAAAAGCTGTTTCAGTGACCTCTGTGCTGTATATAGTTAACCATTTACTGCTCAATAATCCCTGGGAGCACGGCACAGGCAGTGTGGCTCCGGGAGCCCCCAATTAAAAAGATGTTTCAGAGACCTCTGCGCTTGTATATAGTTAACCATTTACTGCTCAATAATCCATGGGAGCAGGGGACAGGCAGTGTGGTCCGCGAGCCCCCAATTAAAAAGCTGTTTCAGAGACCTCTGTGCTGTATGTAGTTAACCATTTACTGCTAAATAATCCCTGGGAGCAGGGGACAGCAGTATGGCCTCGGGAGCCCCCAATTAAAAAGCTGTTTCAGAGACGTCTGTGCTGTTTATGATTAACCATTTACTGCTCAATAATCCATGGGAGCAGGGGACAGGCAGTGGGGCCACGGGAGCCCCCAATTAAAAAGCTGTTTCAGAGACCTCTGTGCCTGTATATAGTTCACCATTTACTGCTCAATAATCCCTGGGAGCAGGGGCCAGGCAGTGTGGCTCCGGGAGCCCCCAGTTAAACAGGTGTTTCAGAGAACTCTGTGCTGTATATAGTTAACCATTTGCTGCACAATAATCCCTGGGATCAGGGGACAGGCAGTGTTGTCCGGGAGCCCCCAATTAAAAAGCTATTTCAGAGACCTCTGTGCTGTATATAGTTAACCATTTAATGCTCAATAATCCCTGGGAGCAGGGGACAGGCAGTGTGGCCTCGGGAGCCCCCAATTAAAAAGTAGTTTCAGTGACCTCTGTGCTGTATATAGTTAACCATTTACTGCTCATTAATCCCTGGGAGCAGGGCACAGGCAGTGTGGCTCCGGGAGCCCCCAATTAAAAAGATGTTTCAGAGACCTCTGCGCTTGTATATAGTTAACCATTTACTGCTCAATAATCCATGGGAGCAGGGGACAGGCAGTGTGGTCCGCGAGCCCCCAATTAAAAAGCTGTTTCAGAGACCTCTGTGCTGTATGTAGTTAACCATTTACTGCTCAATAATCCCTGGGAGCAGGGGACAGCAGTATGGCCTCGGGAGCCCCCAATTAAAAAGCTGTTTCAGAGACGTCTGTGCTGTTTATGATTAACCATTTACTGCTCAATAATCCATGGGAGCAGGGGACAGGCAGTGGGGCCACGGGAGCCCCCAATTAAAAAGCTGTTTCAGAGACCTCTGTGCCTGTATATAGTTAACCATTTGCTTCTCAATAAGCCCTAGGAGCAGGGAACATGATGTGTGGTCCGTGAGCCACAATTAAAAAGCTGTTTCAGAGACGTCTGTGCTGTATATGATTAACCATATACTGCTCAATAATCCCCGGGAGGAGGCGACAGGCAGTGTGGTCCGGGAGCCCCCAATTAAAAAGCTGTTTCAGAGACCTCTGTGTCTGTCTCTAGTTAACCATTTACTGCTCAATAATCCCTGGGTGCAGGGAACAGGCAGTGAGGCCTCGGGAGCCCCCAATTAAAAAGCTGTTTCAGAGACCTCTGTGCCTCTATATAGTTAACCATTTACTGCTCAATAATCCCTGGGTGCAGGGGACAGGCAGTGTGGCCTCGGGAGCCCACAGTTTAAAAGGTGTTTCTGATACTCTGTGCTGCATATAGTTTACCATCTACTGCTCAATAATCCCTGGGAGGAGGGAACAGGCAGTGTGGTCCAGGAGCCCCCAACTAAAAAGCTGTTTCAGAGACCTCTGCGCCTGTATATAGTTAACCATTTACTGCTCAATAATCCCTGGGAGCAGGGGACAGGCAGTGTGGTTCCGGGAGCCCCCACTTAAAAGCTGTTTCAGAGACCTCTGTGCTGTTTATGGTTAACCATTTATTGCTCAATAATCCCTGGGAGCGGGGGACAGGCTGTGTTGCCTCGGGAGCCCCCAATTAAAAAGCTGTTTCAGAGACCTCTGTGCTGTAAATATTAATCATTTACTACTCAATAATCCATGGGATCAGGGGACAAGCATTGTGGCCTCGGGAGCCCCCAATTAATAAGCTGTTTCAGAGACCTCTGTGCTGTATGTAGTTAACCATTTACTGCTCAATAATCCCTGGGAGCAGGGGACAGGCAGTGTGGCTCCGGGAGCACAAATTAAAAAGCTGTTTCAGAGACTCTGTGCTTTATATAGTTAACCATTTACTGCTCAATACTCCCTGGGAGCAGGGGACAGGCAGTGTGGCTTCGGGCGCTCCCCAATTAAAAAGCTGTTTCAGAGACCTCTGTGCTGTATATAGTTAACCATTTACTGCTCAATAATCCCTGGGAGCAGGGGTCAGGCAGTGTGGCCTCGGGAGCCCCCAATTGAAAAGCTGTTTCAGAGACATCTGTGCTGTCTATAGTTAACCAGTTACTGCTCAATAATCCCTGGGAGCAGGGGACAGGCAGTGTGGCCTCGGGAGCCCCCAATTAAAAAGCTGTTTCAGACAGTTCTGTGTGGTGGTATGTATTAGGGATATTAAGGTACCCTGTGATGTCGAAAGTCTATTGGTGGATAGACGCTGGGTCCCGAGTGGATCAGCCGCCTACTGGCTCCACCCATTAAGGCGGAGTATAAGAGCCCGGGTTCTCCCAGCAGCCGCATTCTGTAACTGTGCTGCTGGGGAACAAGTCTGCGTAATAAAGCCATCGTTCAACTCCTTCTCGTCTCGTCTCGTGACTGATTGATTGTGCTACAATTTATTACGCAGACTTAAAGTACATGGAGCTCCTACTCACTCCGGAGTGTCTGCGAATCAGCCCCCACGTGGCAAACTCAGAGGGCACTTTTAAACACTGGCTAGCGTGGTTCGAAGGATACCTCCGAACGGGCATCTGCATGACTACAGAAGACCAGAAACTGCAGGTCCTGCCAGGGTCAGCCCGGAAATCTACACTCTCATAGAGGACGCAGACGATTCCCCGACGGCGATCGCCATGCTGAGAGGACTCTACGTCAGCCCCGTCAACCAGGTCTACACATGCCACCAGCTCGCGACGAGACGGCAAATCCCCGGGGAATCGCTGGACGAATTCTACAGTGTGCTGTTAATACTGGGGAGAAACTGCAACTGCCCATCGGTTTTGGCTAACGAACACACAGAGCTGCTGGTCTGAGATCCAGCGATGGCTGGAGAGAGATGCACTAGGCCTCAAAGAGGCACGGGCCCTCGCGGTCTCGTTCGATGTGGCATCGCAGAACACCCGTGCCCCGACCGCGCGACAGCCCCTTGGGCACTGTGGACCCCCGCCGCGACCGAACCCCCGGGACACCCCGTCCCCCCGCAGGCCTGCGCTGCCAGAGCGGCAGATCACCCGAGGGGGCACCGCTGCTACTTTTGTGGGCAGGGGAAACATCCCCGACTGCGCTGCCCGGCCCGCTCAGTCCTCTGTAAAGGGTGCTGCAAAAAGGGGCACATTGCAGCAGTGTGACAGGCCCGGGGGGTCGCCGTAATCTCCAGGGGAGAACCCCAAACTCATTCCCCCCCCCCTCAGCGATCCATGTGCGGCCAACCGGCGCCGCCATCTTGGGTCCCGGACTCCATGCGGGAGGGATGGGCGCCGTCATTTTGTACTCCTGCGACAATGTGCGATCCATGGGCAGCGCCCCCTTGTCCAGCCCCGACCGTGTGCGACCCGTGGACGCCGCCATCTTGGCTGACGGCTAAGGACCCCGGGATGGACGGCCCCTAGGGGCCTGAAGAAAACGCCCCAATGCAGCAACTACGACTGGCTTCTGTGACCCTGGACCAGTCGCGGCCCCGAACGCTCCAAACAGCAACAACAACAGTATTTATAAACGGGTACGGACGCCCTGCCTGATCGACACTGGGAGCACGGAGAGTTTTATACACCCCGATACGCTAAGACGCTGTTCCCTTCCAATCCACCCGAGTAATCAAAAGAAAATTCTGGCAGCAGGATCCCATTCCGTACAGATCAAAGGGTTCTGCATCGCGAACCTCACGGTGCAGGGGAGGGAGTTCAAGAACTACCGGCTTTACGTCCTCCCCACCTCTGCGCTGCCACACTCCTGGGGTTGGATTTTCAGTTAACCTCCAGAGTTTAACGTTTAAATTCGGCGGCCCTGTACCCCCACTCACTATCTGCAGCCTCGCGACCCTCAAGGTCGATCCTCCTTCCCAGTTCGCAAACCTCACCCCGGATTGCAAACCAGTCGCCACTAGGAGCAGCCTGTACAGAGCCCAGGACCGGACATTTATCCGGTCAGAATCCAGCGGCTGCTGAGGGAAGGCATAACCCAGGCCAGCAATAGTTCCTGGAGAGCTCAGGGGGTAGTTGTAAAGACCGGGGAGAAGCAGAGGATGGTCGTAGACTATAGTCAGACCATCAATAGATACACGCAGCTGGATGCGTACCCTCTCCGCCACATATCCGACATGGTCAATCGGATTGCACAGCACAAGGTCTTTTCCACCGTGGACCTTAAGTCCACCAACCACCAGCTCCCCATCCTCCCGAGCGACCGCAAATACACTGCTTTTGAAGCGGATGGGCGGCTCTATCACTTTTTAAGGGCTCTATTCGGAGTCATTAACAGGGTCTCGGTCTTCCAACGGGAGATGGACCGAATGGTTGACCGGGACGGTTTGCGGGCCACGTTCCCGTACCTCGACAACATCATCATCTGCGACCACGACCAGCAGGACTACGACACCAACCTCCGCAAATTCCTCCAGACCGCAAACGCCCTGAATCTCACATACAACAGTGAGAAACACCAGGTGTTAGATTTGGAGGTAGTTGAGCACTTTGGGGACAGTGACCACAATTCGGTGACGTTTACGTTAGTGATGGAAATGGATAAGTATACCCCGCAGGGCAAGAGTTATAGCTGGGGGAAGGGCAATTATGATGCCATTAGACATGACTTGGGAGGGGTAGGTTGGAGAAGTAGGCTGCAAGTGTTGGGCACACTGGATAAGTGGAGCTTGTTCAAGGAACAGCTACTGCGTGTTCTTGATAAGTACATACCGTCAGGCAGGGAGGAAGGCATCGAGCGAGGGAACCGTGGTTTACCAAAGAAATGGAATCTCTTGTTAAGAGGAAGAAGGAGGCCTGTGTGAAGTTTCAGTTGGGGCGCTTGATAGTTACAAGGTAGCGAGGAAGGATCTAAAGAGAGAGCTAAGACGAGCAAGGAGGGGACATGAGAAGTATTTGGCAGGTAGGATCAAGGAAAACCCAAAAGCTTTCTATAGGTATGTCAGGAATAAAATAATGACTAAGGTAAGAGTAGGACCAGTCAAGGACAGGGATGGGAAGTTGTGTGTGGAGTCTGAACAGATAGGCGAGCTACTAAATGAATTTTTATCGTCAGTATTCACTCAGGAAAAAGAGAATGTTGTGGAGGAGAATTCTGAGACCCAGGCTATTAGAATAGATGGCATTGAGGTACGTAGGGAAGAGGTGTTGGCAATTCTGGACAGGCTGAAAATAGATAAGTCCCCGGGGCCTGATGGGATTTATCCTAGGATTCTCTGGGAGGGCAGGGAAGAGATTGCTAAGCCTTTGGCTTTGATTTTTATGTCATCATTGGCTACAGGAATAGTGCCAGAGGACTGGAGGATAGCAAAAGTGGTCCCTTTGTTCAAAAAGGGGAGCAGAGACAACCCGGGCAACTATAGACCGGTGAGCCTCACGTCTGTTGTGGGTAAAGTCTTGGAGGGGATTATAAGAGACAAGATTTATAATCATCTAGATAGGAATAATATGATTAGGGATAGTCAGCATGGCTTTGTGAAGGGTAGGTCATGCCTAACAAACCTTATCGAGTTCTTTGAGAAGGTGACTGAACAGGTAGATGAGGGTAGAGCAGTTGATGTGGTGTATATGGATTTCAGCAAAGCGTTTGATAAGGTTCCCCACGGTAGGCTATTGCAGAAAATACGGAGGCTGGGGATTGAGGGTGATTCAGAGATGTGGATCAGAAATTGGCTAGCTGAAAGAAGACAGAGGGTGGTGGTTGATGGGAAATGTTCAGAATGGAGTTCAGTTACAAGTGGGGTATCACAAGGATCTGTTCTGGGGCCGTTGCTGTTTGTCATTTTTATAAATTACCTAGAGGAAGGCGGAGAAGGGTGGGGGAGTAAATTTGCATACGACACTAAAGTCGGTGGTGCTGTCGACAGTGCGGAAGGATGTTGCAGGTTACAGAGGGACATAGATAAGCTGCAGAGCTGGGCTGAGAGGTGGCAAATGGAGTTTGATGTTGGTTAGTGTGAGGTGATTCACTTTGGAAGGAATAACAGGAATATTTGGCTAATGGTAAAATTCTTGGAAATGTGGATGAGCAGAGGGATCTCGGTGTCCATGTACATCGATCCCTGAAAGTTGCCACCCAGGTTGATAGGGTTGTGAAGAAGGCCTGTGGAGTGTTGGCCTTTATTGGTAGAGGGATTGAGTTCCGGAGTCATGAGGTCAAGTTGCAGCTGTACAAAACTCTGGTACGGCCGCATTTGGAGTATTGCGTACAGTTCTGGTCACCTCATTATAGGAAGGATGTGGAAGCTTTGGAGCGGGTGCAGAGGAGATTTACCAGGACGTAGCCTGGTATGGAGGGAAAATCTTATGAGGAAAGGCTGATGGACTTGAGGTTGTTTTCGTTAGAGAGAAGAAGGTTAAGAGGAGACTTAATAGAGGCATACAAAATGATCAGGGGGTTAGATAGGGTGGACAGTGAGAGCCTTCTCCCGCGGATGGAAATGGCTAGCACGAGGGGACATAGCCTTAAACTAAGGGCTAATAGATATAGGACAGAGGTCAGAGGTAGGTCCTTTACGCAAAGAGTGGTGAGGCCATGGAATGCCCCACCTGCAATAGGAGTGAACTTGCCAACATTGAGGGCAGTTAAAACTTTATTAGATAAGCATATGGATGATACTGGCACAGTGTAGGTTAGATGGCTTTTGTTTTTTGATTTCCCATGTCGGTGCACCATCGTGGGCCGAAGGGCCTGGACTGCGCTGTATCGTTCTATGTTCTATGTTCTAAATGCATGTTTAGCCCCGACCGTCTAGCCATCCTCGGCTACGTAGTGCGAAATGGAGTGATAGGCCCAGACCCCGAACGCATGCGCTCCCTCATGGAGTTCCCCCTCCCTCACTGCTCCAAGGCCCTGAAACGCTGCCTGGGCTTTTTCTCTTGTTACACCCAGTAGGTCCCCAACTAGGCGGACAAGGCCCGTCCGCTTATTTAGTTCACGGTCTTTCCCCTGTCGACAGAGGCCCGCCAGGCCTTCAGCCGCATCAAAACGGATATCGCAAAGGCCACGATGCACGCCATCGACGAGTCCCTCCCCTTCCAGGTCGAGAGCGATGCATCCGACGTAGCTCTGGAGTCAACACTCAACAAGAGGGCAGACCCGTGGCCTTCTTTTCACGCACCCTCCACGCTTCAGAAATCCGCCACTCCTCAGTGGAAAAGGAGGCCCAGGCCATAGTGGAAGCTGTGCGGCATTGGAGGCATGACCTGGCCGGCAGGAGATTCACTCTCCTCACTGACCAACAGTCGGTTGCCTTTATGTTCGATAATGCACAGCAGGGCAAGATCAAGAACGACAAGATCCTGCGGTGGAGGATTGAACTCTCCACCTATAACTCCGAGATCTTGTATCGTCCCGGAAAGCTGAACGAGCCGCCTGGACCCCTATCCCACGGCACATGTGCCAACGCACAAGTGGACCGTCTCTGAACCCTCCACGAGGACCTCTGCCACCCGGGGGTCACCCGGTTCTATCACTTCGTAAAGACCCGCAACCTACCCTACTCCATCGAGGAGGTCGGGACAGCCACCAGGAACTGCCAAATCTGCGCAGAGCGCAAAACACACTTCTCCAGGCCAGATAAAGCACATGTGATAAAGGCTTCCCGTCCCTTTGAGCGCCTCAGTCTGGACTTCAAAGGCCCCCTCCCCTCTACCCACCGCAACTAGTACTTCCTGAACGTGATTGACAAGTACTCCCTGTTACCATTAGCTATTCCCTGTCCCGAAATGACCGTGGCCACGGTCATTAGAGCCCTCACCACCATCTTTACACTATTCGGTTTCCCCGCCTACATACATAGCGATAGGGGCCCTCCTTCATGAGCAATGAACTGCGTCAATTCCTGCTCAGCAAGGGCATCGCCTCGAGCAGGATGACCAGTTACAACCCCCGGGGGACTCGTCAGGTAGAGAGGGAGAACGGAACGGTCTGGAAACCCGCCCTGCTGGCCCTACGGTCCAGGAATCTCCCAGTCTCCCGCTGATGGAAGTCCTCCCGGACGCCCTCCACTCCATCCGGTCGCTGCTTTGTACAACAACAAATCAAACACCTCAGGGACTCCTCCTTGTCTTCCCTAGGAAGTCCTCCTCCGGAACGTCACTTCCAACCTGGCTGGCAGCCCCGAGACCCATCCTGCTCCGAAAACATGTGCGGACGCACAAATCGGACCCGTTGGTCGAGAGGGTTCATCTCCTCCACGCGAACCCTCAATACGCCTGCGTGGCGTACCCCGACGGCGACAGGACACGGTCTCCCTGAGGGACCTGGCACCCGCCGGAGCTCCACACACACCCTCCCTCCCACCGGCGCACCCCACAGCCGCCCCCCTCTGGAGATGCACACAACCCCCCCCAACACCAGTCACCCCCTCTGGAGCTCCACCCCCCCCCAACACCAATCACCCCCTCTGTAACTCCACCCCCCCCCCCCAACACCAATCACCCCCTCCCTCCCACCGGCGCATCCCACAGCCGCCCCCTTCCCGGGTGGATTGGTCCTTCCCCCGGTCCGAATAGGGATATTGGAGCGGGGAGAGGCATTGCGACGTTCCCAGAGACGACGGGGCCCGAACCAGCGTCTGCATCACCACTGGGGCTAAGCCGATCGGTTAGGACGACCAGGGAACCCATTCGACTCATCGAATCAGTATCGTAAAGCAAGAAATCGGAGCATAACCGCCGTGTTAGCGGCATCCTAGGTACCGACTCTGTAAACACCGACCACCATAGGCCCACGACCCCGCCGGGTTCTTTTTCAACAAGGGGTGAATGTGGTGGTATGTATTAGGGGTATTAAGATACACTGCGAGGCCGAAAGGCTATTGGTGGATAGACGCTGGGTCCCGATTGGATCAGCCGCCTGCTGGCTCCACCCAGTAATGCGGAGTATAAGAGCCCGGGTTCTCCCAGCAGCCGCATTCTGTAACTGTGCTGCGGGTGGAACAAGTCAACGTAATAAAGCCATCGTTCGACTCCTCATCTCCTCTCGTCTCGTGAGTGATTGATTGTGCTGCACTCTGTGCCTGTATATAGTTAACCATTTACTGCTCAATAATCCCTGGGAGCAGGGGACAGGCAGTGTGGCTCCGGGAGTCCACAATTAAAAAGCTGTTTCAGAGACCTCTGTGACTGTACACAGTTAACCATTTACTGCTCAATAATCCCTGGGAGCAGGGGACAGGCAGTGTGGCCTCGGGAGCCCCCAATTAAAAAGCTGTTTCAGAGACCTCTATGCTGTGTCTAGTTAACCATTTACTTTTTCTCTATAATCCCCTTTCGTGTGATACAAGGAGCCCCAGCAGTGTTGCCTCAAACCCCCGCAGTGTAACGGTCACCATTACTGAGACGGGTTTTTAAATTCCGGATGCAGAAACGAACAATGGAACTGTGACGTCAAAAGCCCCTTACAGGCCCATCCACAGACTGGTGTCAGGCTCCAGGCCGTGCTGAAGGAGGCGACACCATTCTGTAACCTGCACCTTGTTATATCAGATTTGACAGGACCATCCACAGCCTGGTGTCAGGCTCCAGGCCGTGCTGAAGGAGGCGACACCATTCTGTAACCTGCACCTTGTTATATCAGATTTGACAGGACCATCCACAGCCTGGTGTCAGGCTCCAGGGCGTGCTGAAGGAGGCGACACCGTTCTGTAACCAGCACCTAGTTATAGCAGATTTGACAGGACCATCCACAGCCTGGTGTCAGGCTCCAGGCCGTGCTGAAGGAGGCGACACCGTTCTGTAACCAGCTCCTTGTTATATCAGATTTGACAGGACAATCCACAGCCTGGTGTCAGGCTCCAGGCCGTGCTGAAGGAGGCGAAACCGTTCTGTGACCAGCACCTAGTTATAGCAGATTTGACAGGACCATCCACAGCCTGGTGTCAGGCTCCAGGCCGTGCTGAAGGAGGCGACAACGTTCTGTAACCAGCTCCTTGTTATTTGAGATTTGACAGGACCATCCACAGCCTGGTGTCAGGCTCCAGGCTGTGCTGAAGGAGGTGACACCGTTCTGTAAACAGCTCCCTGTTATATCAGATTTGACAGGACCATCCACAGCCTGGTGTGAGACTCCAGGCCGTGCTGAAAAAGGTGACACCGTTCTGTAACCAGCTCCTTGTTATATCAGATTTGACAGGACCATCCACAGCCTGGTGTCAGGCTCCAGGCCGTGCTGAAGGAGGCGACACCGTTCTGTAACCAGCTCCTTGTTATATCAGATTTGACAGGACCATCCACAGCCTGGTGTCAGGCTCCAGGCCGTGCTGAAGGAGGCGAAACCGTTCTGTAACCAGCACCTAGTTATAGCAGATTTGACAGGACCATCCACAGCCTGGTGTCAGGCTCCAGGCCGTGCTGAAGGAGGCGACACCGTTCTGTAACCAGCTCCTTGTTATATCAGATTTGACAGGACCATCCACAGGCTGGTGTCAGGCTCCAGGCCGTGCTGAAGGAGGTGACACCGTTCTGTAACCAGCTCCTTGTTATATCAGATTTGACAGGACCATCCACTGCCTGGTGTCAGGTTCCAGGCCGTGCTGAAGGAGGTGACACCGTTCTGTAACCAGCACCTTGTTATATCAGATTTGACAGGACCATCCACAGCCTGGTGTCAGGCTCCAGGCCGTGCTGAAGGAGGCGACACTTTTCTGTAACCAGCTCCTTGTTATTTCAGATTTGACAGGACCATCCACAGCCTGGTGTCAGGCTCCAGGCCGCGCTGAAGGAGGCGACACCGTTCTGTAACCAGCTCCTTGTTATATCAGAGTTGACAGGACCATCCACAGCCTGGTGTCAGGCTCCAGGCCGTGCTGAGGGAGGCGACACAATTCTGTAACCAGCACCTAGTTATAGCAGATTTGACAGGACCATCCATAGCCTGGTGTCAGGCTCCAGGCCGTGCTGAAGGAGGCGACACCGTTCTGTAACCAGCTCCTTGTTATATGAGATTTGACAGGACCATCCACAGCCTGGTGTCAGGCTCCAGGCCGTGCTGAAGGAGGCGACCCCGTTCTGTAACCAGCTCCTTATTGTATCTGATTTGATAGGACCATCCACAGCCTGGTGTCAGGCTCGAGGCCGTGTTGAAGGAGGCGACACCGTTCTGTAACCAGCTCCGTGTTGTATCAGATTTGACAGGACCATCCACAGCCTGGTGTCAGGCTCCAGACCGTGCTGAAGGAGGCGACACCGTTCTGTAACCAGCTCCGTGTTGTATCAGATTTGACAGGACCATCCACAGCCTGCTGTCAGGCTCCAGGCCGTGCTGAAGGAGGCGACACCGTTCTGTAACCAGCTCCTTGTTATATCAGATTTGACAGGACCATCCACAGCCTGGTGTCAGGCTCCAGGCCGTGCTGAAGGAGGTGACACCCTTCTGTAACCAGCACCTTGTTGTATCAGATTTGAGCGGACCATCCAGAGCCTGGTGTCAGGCTCCAGGCCGTGCTGGAGGAGGCGACACCGTTCTGTAACCAGCTCCTTGTTGTTTCAGATTTGACAGGACCATCCACAGCCTCGTGTCAGGCTCCATGCCGTTCTGAAGGAGGCGACACCGTTCTGTAACCAGCACATTGTTGTATCAGATTTGACAGGACCATCCACAGCCTGGTGTCAGGCTCCAGGCTGTGCTGAAGGAGGCGACACCGTTCTGTAACCAGCACCTTGTTATATCAGATTTGATAGGACCATCCACAGCCTGGTGTCATGCTCCAGGCCGTGCTGAAGGAGGCGACACCGTTCTGTAACCAGCTCCTTGTTATATCAGATTTGACAAGACCATCCACAGCCTGGTGTCAGGCACCAGGCCGTGCTGAAGGACGCGACACCGTTCTGTAACCAGCTCCTTGTTATATCAGATTTGACAGGACCATCCACAGCCTGGTGTGAGGCGCCAGGCCGCGCTGAAGGAGGTGACACCGTTCTGTAACCAGCTCCTTGTTATATCAGATTTGACAGGACCATCCACAGCCTGGTGTCAGGCTCCAGGCCGTGCTGAAGGAGGCGACACCGTTCTGTAACCAGCACCTTGTTATATCAGCTTTGACAGGACCATCCACAGCCTGGTGCCAGGCTCCAGGCTGTGCTGAAGGAGGCGACACCGTTCTGAAAACAGCTCCTTGTTATATCAGATTTGACAGGACCATCCACAGCCTGGTGTCAGGCTCCAGGCGGTGCTGAAGGAGGTGACACCGTTCTGTAACCAGCTCCTTGTAATATCAGATTTGACAGGACCATCCACTGCCTGGTGTCAGGTTCCAGACCGTGCTGAAGGAGGCGACACCGTTCTGTAACCAGCACCTTGTTATATCAGATTTGACAGGACCATCCACAGCCTGGTGTCAGGCTCCAGGCCGTGCTGAAGGAGACGACACCGTTCTGTAACCAGCTCCTTTTTATATCAGAATTGACAGGACCATCCACAGCCTGGTGTCAGGCTCCAGGCCGCGCTGAAGGAGGCGACACCGTTCTGTAACCAGCTCCTTGTTGTATCAGATTTGACAGGACCATCCACAGCCTGGTGTCAGGCTCCAGGCCGTGCTGAAGGAGGTGACACCGTTCTTTAACCAGCTCCTTGTTATATCAGATTTGAAAGGACCATCCACTGCCTGGTGTCAGGCTCCAGGCCGTGCTGAAGGAGGCGACACCGTTCTGTAACCAGCTCATTGTTATATCAGATTTGACAGGACCATCCACAGCCTGGTGTCAGGCTCCAGGCCGTGCTGAAGGAGGCGACACCGTTCTGTAACCAACTCCTTGTTATATCAGATTTGACAGGACCATCCACAGCCTGGTCTCAGGCTCCAGGCCGTGCTGAAGGAGGTGTCACCGTTCTGTAACCAGCTCCTTGTTGTATCAGATTTGACAGGACCATCCACAGCCTGGTGTCAGGCTCCAGGGTGTGCTGAAGGAGGCGACACCATTCTGTAACCAGATCCTTGTTGTATCAGATTTGACAGGACCACCCACAGCCTGGTGTCAGGCTCCAGGGCGTGCTGATGGAGGCGACACCGTTCTGTAACCAGCTCCTTGTTATATCAGATTTGACAGGACCATCCACAGGCTGGTGTTAGGCTCCAGGCCGTGCTGAAGGAGGCGACACCGTTCTGTAATCAGCTCCTTGTTATATCAGGTTTGACAGGTCCATCCACAGCCTGGTGTCAGGCTCCAGGCCGTGCTGAAGGAGGCGACACCGTTCTGTAACCAGCACCTTGTTATATCAGATTTGACAGGACCATCCAGAGCCTGGTGTCAGGCTCCAGGCCGTGCTGAAGGAGGTGACACCGTTCTGTAACCAGCTCCTTGTTATATCAGATTTGACAGGACCATCCACAGTCTGGTGTCATGCTCCAGGCCGTGCTGTAGGAGGCGACACCCTTCTGTAACCAGCTCCTTGTTATATCAGATTTGACAGGACCATCCACAGCCTGGTGTCAGGCTCCAGGCCGTGCTGAAGGAGGTGACACCGTTCTGTAACCAGCACCTTGTTGTATCAGATTTGACAGGACCATCCACAGCCTGGTGTAAGGCTCCAGGCCGTGCTGAAGGAGGCGACACCGTTCTGTAAAAAGCTCCTTGTTCTATCAGATTTGACAGGACCATCCACAGCCTGGTGTCATGCTCCCGGCCGTGCTGAAGGAGGTGACACCGTTCTGTAACCAGCTCCTTGTTATATCAGATTTGACAGGACCATCCACAGTCTGGTGTCAGGCTCCAGGCCGTGCTGAAGGAGGCGACACCGTTCTGTAACCAGCTCATTGTTATATCAGATATGACAGGACCATCCACAGCCTGATGTCAGGCTCCAGGCCGTGCTGAAGGAGGCGACACCGTTCCTTAACCAACTCCTTGTTATATCAGATTTGACAGGACCATCCACAGCCTGGTGTCAGGCTCCAGGCCGTGCTGAAGGAGGCGACACCGTTCTGTAACCATCTCCTTGTTGTATCAGATTTGACAGGGCCATCCACAGCCTGGTGTCATGCTCCAGGCCGTGCTGAAGGAGGTGACACCGTTCTGTAACCGGCTCCTTGTTATATCAGATTTGATAGGACCATTCACAGCCTGGTGTCAGGCTCCAGGCTGTGCTGAAGGAGGTGTCACCGTTCTGTAACCGGCTCCTTGTTATATCAGATTTGACAGGACCATCCACAGCCTGGTATCAGGCTCCAGGCCGTGCTGAAGGAGGCGACACCGTTCTGTAACCAGCACCTTCATATATCAGATTTGACAGGACCATCCACAGCCTGGTGTCAGGCTCCAGGCCGTGCTAAAGTAGGCGACACCGTTCTGTAACCAGCTCCTTGTTGTATCAGATTTGACAGGACCATCCACAGCCTGGTGTCAGGCTCCAGGGCGTGTTGAAGGAGGCGACACCGTTCTGTAAGCAGCTCCTTGTTGTATCAGATTTGACAGGACCATCCACAGCATTGTGTCAGGCTCCAGGGCGTGCTGAAGGAGGCGACACCGTTCTCTTACCAGCTCCTTGTTATATCATATTTGACAGGACCATCCACAGCCTGGTGTTAGGCTCCAGGCCGTGCTGAAGGAGGCGACACCGTTCTGTAATCAGCTCCTTGTTATATCAGATTTGACAGGACCATCCACAGCCTGATGTCAGGCTCCAGGCCGTGCTGAAGGAGGTGTCACCGTTCTGTAACCAGCTCCTTGTTATATCAGATTTGACAGGACCATCCACAGCCTGGTGTCAGGCTCCAGGCCGTGCTGAAGGAGGCAACACCGTTCTGTAACCAGCACCTTGTTATATCAGATTTGACAGGACCATCCACAGCCTGGTGTAAGGCTCCAGGCCGTGCTGAAGGAGGCGACACCGTTCTGTAACCAGCTCCTTGTTGTATCAGATTTGACAGGACCATCCACAGCCTAGTGTCAGGCTCCAGGGCGTGTTGAAGGAGGCGACACCGTTCTGTAACCAGCTCCTTGTTGTATCAGATTTGACAGGACCATCCACAGCCTGGTGTAAGGCTCCAGGGCGTGCTGAAGGAGGCGACACCGTTCTGTAACCAGCTCCTTGTTATATCATATTTGACAGGACCATCCACAGCCTGGTGTTAGGCTCCAGGCCGTGCTGAAGGAGGCGACACCGTTCTGTAATCAGCTCCTTGTTATATCAGATTTGACAGGACCATCCACAGCCTGATGTCAGGCTCCAGGCCGTGCGGAAGGAGCTGTCACCGTTCTGTAACCAGCTCCTTGTTATATCAGATTTGACAGGACCATCCACAGCCTGGTGTCAGGCTCCAGGCCGTGCTGAAGGAGGCGACACCGTTCTGTAACCAGCACCTTGTTATATCAGATTTGACAGGACCATCCACAGTCTGGTGTCATGCTCCAGGCCGTGCTGAAGGAGGCGACACCCTTCTGTAACCAGCTCCTTGTTATATCAGATTTGACAGGACCATCCACAGCCTGGTGTCAGGCTCCAGGCCGTGCTGAAGGAGGTGATACCGTTCTGTAACCAGCACCTTGTTGTATCAGATTTGACAGGACCATCCACAGCCTGGTGTCAGGCTCCAGGCCGTGCTGAAGGAGGCGACACCGTTCTGTAAAAAGCTCCTTGTTCTATCAGATTTGACAGGACCATCCACAGCCTGGTGTCAGGCTCCAGGCCGTGCTGAATGAGGTGACAACGTTCTGTAACCAGCTCCTTGTTATTTCAGATTTGACAGGACCGTCCACAGCCTGGTGTCAGGCTCCAGGCCGTGCTGAAGGAGGCGACACCGTTCTGTAACCAACTCCTTGTTATATCAGATTTGACAGGACCATCCACAGCCTGGTGTCAGGCTTCAGGCCTTGCTGAAGGAGGCGACACCGTTCTGTAACCATCTCCTTGTTGTATCAGATTTGACAGGACCATCCACAGCCTGGTGTGAAGCTCCAGGCCGTGCTGAAGGAGGCGACACCGTTCTGTAACCAACTCCTTGTTATATCAGATTTGACAGGACCATCCACAGCCTGGTGTCAGGCTTCAGGCCTTGCTGAAGGAGGCGACACCGTTCTGTAACCATCTCCTTGTTGTATCAGATTTGACAGGACCATCCACAGCCTGGTGTGAAGCTCCAGGCCGTGCTGAAGGAGGCGACACCGTACTGTAACCAGCTTCTTGTAATATATCAGATTTGACAGGACCATCCACAGCCTGGTGTCAGGCCCAGGCCGTGCTGAAGGAGGCGACACCGTTCTGTAACCAGCTCCTTGTTCTATCAGATTTGACAGGACCATCCACAGCCTGGTGTCAGGTTCCAAGCCGTGCTGAAGGAGGCGACACCGTTCTGTAACCAGCTCCTTGTTATATCAGATTTGACAGGACCAGCCACAGCCTGGTGTCAGGCTCCAGGCCGTGCTGAAGGAGGCGACACCGTTCTGTAACCAGCTCCTTGTTATATCAGATTTGACAGGCCCATCCACAGCCTGGTGTCAGGCTCCAGGCCGTGCTGAAGGAGGCGACACCGTTCTGTAACCAGCTCCTTGTTATATCAGATTTGACAGGACCATCCACAGCCTGGTGTCAGGCTCCAGGACGTGCTGAAGGAGGCGACACCGTTCTGTAACCAGCTCCTTGTTATATCAGATTTGCCAGGACGATCCACAGCCTGGTGCCAGGCTCCAGGGCGTGCTGAAGGAGGCGACACCGTTCTGTAACCAGCTCCTTGTTATATCAGATTTGACAGGACCATCTACAACCTGGTGTCAGGCTCCAGGCCGTGCTGAAGGTGGCGACACCGTTCTGTAACCAACACCTTGTTATATCAGATTTGACAGGACCACCCACAGCCTGGTGTCAGGCTCCAGGCCGTGCTGAAGGAGGCAACACAGTTCTGTAACCAGCTCCTTGTTATATCAGATTTGACAGGACCATCCACAGCCTGGTGTCAGGCTCCAGGCCGTGCTGAAGGAGGCGACACCGTTCTGTAACCAGCTCCTTGTTATATCAGATTTGACAGGACCATCCACAGCCTGGTGTCAGGCTCCAGGCCGCACTGAAGGACGTGACACCGTTCTGTAACCAGTTCCTTGTTATATCAGATTTTACAGGACCATCCACAGCCTGGTGTCAGTCTCCAGGCCGTGCTGAAGGAGGTGACACCGTTCGGTAACCAGCTCCGTGTTATATCAGATTTGACAGGACCATCCACAGCCTGGAGTCAGGCTCCAGGCCGTGCTGAAGGAGGTCACACCGTTCTGTAACCAGCTCCTTGTTATATCAGATTTGACAGCACCATTCACAGCCTGGTGTCAGGCTCCAGGCCGTGCTGAAGGAGGTGACAGCGTTCTGTAACCAGCTCCTTATTATATCAGATTTGACAGGACAATCCACAGCCTGGTGCCAGGCTCCAGGCCGTGCTGAAGGAGGCGACACCGTTCTGTAACCAGCACCTTGTTGTATCAGATTTGACAGGACCACCCGAAGCCTGGTGTCAGGCTCCAGGCCGTGCTGAAGGAGGCGACACCGTTCTGTAACCAGCTCCGTGTTATATCAGATTTGATAGGACCATCCACAGCCTGGTGTCAGGCTCCAGGCCGTGCTGAAGGAGGTGAAACCGTTCTGTAACCAGCTCCTTGTTATATCAGATTTGACAGGCCCATCCACAGCCTGGTGTCAGGCTCCAGGCCGTGCTGAAGGAGGCGACACCGTTCTGTAACCAGCTCCTTGTTATATCAGATTTGACAGGACCATCCACAGCCTGGTGTCAGGCTCCAGGCCGTGCTGAAGGTGGCGACACCGTTCCGTAACCAACACCTTGTTATATCAGATTTGACAGGACCACCCACAGCCTGGTGTCAGGCTCCAGGCCGTGCTGAAGGAGGCAACACCGTTCTGTAACCAGCTCCTTGTTATATCAGATTTGACAGGAGCATCCACAGCCTGGTGTCAGGCTCCAGGCCGTGCTGAAGGAGGCGACACAGTTCTGTAACCAGCTCCTTGTTATATCAGATTTGACAGGACCATCCACAGCCTGGTGTCAGGCTCCAGGCCGTACTGAAGGACGCGACACCGTTCTGTAACCAGTTCCTTGTTATATCAGATTTTACAGGACCATCCACAGCCTGGTGTCAGTCTCCAGGCCGTGCTGAAGGAGATGACACCGTTCTGTAACCAGCTCCGTGTTATATCAGATTTGACAGGACCATCCACAGCCTGGAGTCAGGCTCCAGGCCGTGCTGAAGGAGGTGACACCGTTCTGTAACAAGCTCCTTGTTATATCAGATTTGACAGCACCATCCACAGCCTGGTGACAGGCTCCAGGCCGTGCTGAAGGAGGTGACACCGTTCTGTAACCAGCTCCTTGTTATATCAGATTTGACAGGACCATCCACAGCCTGGTGCCAGACTCCAGGCCGTGCTGAAGGAGGCGACGCCGTTCTGTAACCAGCACCTTGTTGTATCAAATTTGACAGGACCACCCACAGCCTGGCGTCAGGCTCCAGGCCGTGCTGAAGGAGGCGACACCGTTCTGTAACCAGCTCCGTGTTTTCTCAGATTTGATAGGACCATCCACAACCTGGTGTCAGGCTCCAGGCCGTGCTGAAGGAGGTGACACCGTTCTGTAACCAGCTCCTTGTTATATCAGATTTGACAGGACCATCCACAGCCTGTTGTCAGGCTCCAGGCCGTGCTGAAGGAGGCAACACCGTTCTGTAACCAACACCTTGTTATATCAGATTTGACAGGACCATCCACAGCCTGGTGTCAGGCTCCAGGCCGTGCTGAAGGAGATGTCACCGTTCTGTAACCAGCTCCTTGTTATATCAGATTTGACAGGACCATCCACAGCCTGGTCTCAGGCTCCAGGCCGTGCTGAAGGAGGCGACACCGTTCTGTAAACAGCACCTTGTTATATCAGATTTGACAGGGCCATCCACTGCCTGGTTTCAGGCTCCAAGCCGTGCTGCAGGAGGCGACACCGTTCTGCAACCAGCTCCTTGTTGTATCAGATTTGACAGGACCATCCACATCCTTGTGTCAGGCTCCAGGCCGTGCTGAAGGAGGCGACACCGTTCTGTAACCAGCTCCTTGTTATATCAGATTTGACAGGACCATCCACAGTCTGGTGTCAGGCTCCAGGCCGTGCTGAAGGAGGTGACATCGTTCTGTAACCAGCACTTTGTTGTATCAGATTTGACAGGACCATCCACAGCCTGGTGTCAGGCTCCAGGCCGTGCTGAAGGAGGTGACACCGTTCTGTAACCTGCTCCTTGTTATATAAGATTTGACAGGACCATCCACAGCCTTGTCTCAGGCTCCAGGCCGTGCTGAAGGAGGCGACACCGTTCTGCAACCAGCTCCTTGTTATATCAGATTTGACAGGACCATCCACAGTCTGGTGTCAGGCTCCAGGCCGTGCTGAAGGAGGCGACACCGTTCTGTAACCAGCTCATTGTTATATCAGATGTGACAGGACCATCCACAGCCTGGTGTCAGGCTCCAGGCCGTGCTGAAGGAGGCGACACAATTCTGTAACCAGCACCTAGTTATAGCAGATTTGACAGGACCATCCACAGCCTGGTGTCAGGCTCCAGGCCGTGCTGAAGGAGGCGACACCGTTCTGTAACCAGCTCCTTGTTATATCAGATTTGACAGGACCATCCACAGCCTGGTGTCAGGCTCCAGGCCGTGCTGAAGGAGGTGACACCGTTCTGTAACCAGCTCCTTGTTGTAGCAGATTTGACAGGACCATCCACAGCCTGGTGTCAGGCTCCAGGCCGTGCTGAAGGAGGCGACATCGTTCTGTAACCAGCTCCTTGTTATATGAGATTTGACAGGACCATCCACAGCCTGGTGTCAGGCTCCAGGCCGTGCTAAAGGAGGCGACCCCGTTCTGTAACCAGCTCCTTATTGTATCTGATTTGATAGGACCATCCACAGCCTGGTGTCAGGCTCCAGGCCGTGCTGCAGGAGGCGACACCGTTCTGTAACAAGCACGTTGTTATATCAGATTTGACAGGACCATCCACAGCCTGGTGTCAGGCTCCAGGCCGTGCTGAAGGAGACGACACCGTTCTGTAACCAGCTCCTTTTTATATCAGATTTGACAGGACCATCCACAGCCTGGTGTCAGGCTCCAGGCCGCGCTGAAGGAGGCGACACCGTTCTGTAACCAGCTCCTTGTTGTATCAGATTTGACAGGACCATCCACAGCCTGGTGTCAGGCTCCAGGCCGTGCTGAAGGAGGTGGCACCGTTCTTTAACCAGCTCCTTTTTATATCAGATTTGAAAGGACCATCCACTGCCTGGTGTCAGGCTCCAGGCCGTGCTGAAGGAGGCGACACCGTTCTGTAACCAGCTCCGTGTTTTCTCAGATTTGATAGGACCATCCACAACCTGGTGTCAGGCTCCAGGCCGTGCTGAAGGAGGTGACACCGTTCTGTAACCAGCTCCTTGTTATATCAGATTTGACAGGACCATCCACAGCGTGTTGTCAGGCTCCAGGCCGTGCTGAAGGAGGCAACACCGTTCTGTAACCAACACCTTGTTATATCAGATTTGACAGGACCATCCACAGCCTGGTGTCAGGCTCCAGGCCGTGCTGAAGGAGATGTCACCGTTCTGTAACCAGCTCCTTGTTATATCAGATTTGACAGGACCATCCACAGCCTGGTCTCAGGCTCCAGGCCGTGCTGAAGGAGGCGACACCGTTCTGTAAACAGCACCTTGTTATATCAGATTTGACAGGGCCATCCACTACCTGGTTTCAGGCTCCAAGCCGTGCTGCAGGAGGCGACACCGTTCTGCAACCAGCTCCTTGTTGTATCAGATTTGACAGGACCATCCACATCCTTGTGTCAGGCTCCAGGCCGTGCTGAAGGAGGCGACACCGTTCTGTAACCAGCTCCTTGTTATATCAGATTTGACAGGACCATCCACAGTCTGGTGTCAGGCTCCAGGCCGTGCTGAAGGAGGTGACATCGTTCTGTAACCAGCACTTTGTTGTATCAGATGTGACAGGACCATCCACAGCCTGGTGTCAGGCTCCAGGCCGTGCTGAAGGAGGTGACACCGTTCTGTAACCAGCTCCTTGTTATATAAGATTTGACAGGACCATCCACAGCCTTGTCTCAGGCTCCAGGCCGTGCTGAAGGAGGCGACACCGTTCTGCAACCAGCTCCTTGTTATATCAGATTTGACAGGACCATCCACAGTCTGGTGTCAGGCTCCAGGCCGTGCTGAAGGAGGCGACACCGTTCTGTAACCAGCTCATTGTTATATCAGATTTGACAGGACCATCCACAGCCTGGTGTCAGGCTCCAGGCCGTGCTGAAGGAGGCGACACAATTCTGTAACCAGCACCTAGTTATAGCAGATTTGACAGGACCATCCACAGCCTGGTGTCAGGCTCCAGGCCGTGCTGAAGGAGGCGACACCGTTCTGTAACCAGCTCCTTGTTATATCAGATTTGACAGGACCATCCACAGCCTGGTGTCAGGCTCCAGGCCGTGCTGAAGGAGGTGACACCGTTCTGTAACCAGCTCCTTGTTGTAGCAGATTTGACAGGACCATCCACAGCCTGGTGTCAGGCTCCAGGCCGTGCTGAAGGAGGCGACATCGTTCTGTAACCAGCTCCTTGTTATATGAGATTTGACAGGACCATCCACAGCCTGGTGTCAGGCTCCAGGCCGTGCTAAAGGAGGCGACCCCGTTCTGTAACCAGCTCCTTATTGTATCTGATTTGATAGGACCATCCACAGCCTGGTGTCAGGCTCCAGGCCGTGCTGCAGGAGGCGACACCGTTCTGTAACCAGCACGTTGTTATATCAGATTTGACAGGACCATCCACAGCCTGGTGTCAGGCTCCAGCCCGTGCTGAAGGAGACGACACCGTTCTGTAACCAGCTCCTTTTTATATCAGATTTGACAGGACCATCCACAGCCTGGTGTCAGGCTCCAGGCCGCGCTGAAGGAGGCGACACCGTTCTGTAACCAGCTCCTTGTTGTATCAGATTTGACAGGACCATCCACAGCCTGGTGTCAGGCTCCAGGCCGTGCTGAAGGAGGTGGCACCGTTCTTTAACCAGCTCCTTGTTATATCAGATTTGAAAGGACCATCCACTGCCTGGTGTCAGGCTCCAGGCCGTGCTGAAGGAGGCGACACCGTTCTGTAACCAGCTCATTGTTATATCAGATTTGACAGGACCATCCACAGCCTGGTGTCAGGCTCCAGGCCGTGCTGAAGGAGGCGACACCGTTCTGTAACCAACTCCTTGTTATATCAGATTTGACAGGACCATCCACAGCCTGGTCTCAGGCTCCAAGCCGTGCTGAAGGAGGCAACACCGTTCTGTAACCATCTCCTTGTTGTAACAGATTTGACAGGACCATCCACAGCCTGGTGTCAGGCTCCAGGCCATGCTGAAGGAGGAGACACCGTTCTGTAACCAGCTCCTTGTTATATCAGATTTGACAGGACCATCCACAGCCTGGTGTCAGGCTCCAGGCCGTGCTGAAGGAGGTGTCACCGTTCTGTAACCAGCTCATTGTTATATCAGATTTGACAGGACCATCCACAGCCTGGTGTCAGGCTCCAGGCCGTGCTGAAGGAGGCGACACGGTTCTGTAACCAGCACCTTGTTATATCAGATTTGACAGGACCATCCACAGCCTGGTGTCAGGCTCCAGGCCGTGCTGAAGGAGGCGACAACCTTCTGTAACCAGCTCCTTGTTGTATCAGATTTGACAGGACCATCCACAGCCTGGTGTCAGGTTCCAGGGCGTGCTGAAGGAGGCGACACCGTTCTGTAACCAGATCCTTGTTGTATCAGATTTGACAGGACCATCCACAGCCTGGTGTCAGGCTCCAGGGCGTGCTGAAGGAGGCGACACCGTTCTGTAACCAGCTCCTTGTTATATCAGATTTGACAGGACCATCCACAGCCTGGTGTTAGGCTCCAGGCCGTGCTGAAGGAGGCGACACCGTTCTGTAACCAGCTCCTTGTTATATCTGATTTGACAGGTCCATCCATAGCCTGATGTCAGGCTCCAGGCCGTGCTGAAGGAGGTGTCACCGTTCTGTAACCAGCTCCTTGTTATATCAGATTTGACAGGACCATCCACAGCCTGGTGTCAGGCTCCAGGCCGTGCTGAAGGAGGCGCCACCGTTCTGTAACCAGTTCCGTGTTATATCAGATTTGATAGGACCATCCACAGCCTGGTGTCAGGCTCCAGGCCGTGCTGAAGGAGGTGACACCGTTCTGTAACCAGCTCCTTGTTATATCAGATTTGACAGGCCCATCCACAGCCTGGTGTCAGGCTCCAGGCCATGCTGAAGGAGGCGACACCGTTCTGTAACCAGCTCCTTGTTATATCAGATTTGACAGGGCCATCCACAGCCTGGTGTCAGGCTCCAGGACGTGCTGAAGGAGGCGACACCGTTCTGTAACCAGCTCCTTGTTATATCAGATTTGCCAGGACGATCCACAGCCTGGTGCCAGGCTCCAGCGCGTGCTGAAGGAGGCGACACCGTTCTGTAACCAGCTCCTTGTTATATCAGATTTGACAGGACCATCCACAGCCTGGTGTCAGGCTCCAGGCCGTGCTGAAGGTGGCGACACCGTTCCGTAACCAACACCTTGTTATATCAGATTTGACAGGACCACCCACAGCCTGGTGTCAGGCTCCAGGCCGTGCTGAAGGAGGCAACACCGTTCTGTAACCAGCTCCTTGTTATATCAGATTTGACAGGAGCATCCACAGCCTGGTGTCAGGCTCCAGGCCGTGCTGAAGGAGGCGACACAGTTCTGTAACCAGCTCCTTGTTATATCAGATTTGACAGGACCATCCACAGCCTGGTGTCAGGCTCCAGGCCGTACTGAAGGACGCGACACCGTTCTGTAACCAGTTCCTTGTTATATCAGATTGTACAGGACCATCCACAGCCTGGTGTCAGTCTCCAGGCCGTGCTGAAGGAGATGACACCGTTCTGTAACCAGCTCCGTGTTATATCAGATTTGACAGGACCATCCACAGCCTGGAGTCAGGCTCCAGGCCGTGCTGAAGGAGGTGACACCGTTCTGTAACAAGCTCCTTGTTATATCAGATTTGACAGCACCATCCACAGCCTGGTGACAGGCTCCAGGCCGTGCTGAAGGAGGTGACACCGTTCTGTAACCAGCTCCTTGTTATATCAGATTTGACAGGACCATCCACAGCCTGGTGCCAGGCTCCAGGCCGTGCTGAAGGAGGCGACGCCGTTCTGTAACCAGCACCTTGTTGTATCAAATTTGACAGGACCACCCACAGCCTGGCGTCAGGCTCCAGGCCGTGCTGAAGGAGGCGACACCGTTCTGTAACCAGCTCCGTGTTTTCTCAGATTTGATAGGACCATCCACAACCTGGTGTCAGGCTCCAGGCCGTGCTGAAGGAGGTGACACCGTTCTGTAACCAGCTCCTTGTTATATCAGATTTGACAGGACCATCCACAGCCTGTTGTCAGGCTCCAGGCCGTGCTGAAGGAGGCAACACCGTTCTGTAACCAACACCTTGTTATATCAGATTTGACAGGACCATCCACAGCCTGGTGTCAGGCTCCAGGCCGTGCTGAAGGAGATGTCACCGTTCTGTAACCAGCTCCTTGTTATATCAGATTTGACAGGACCATCCACAGCCTGGTCTCAGGCTCCAGGCCGTGCTGAAGGAGGCGACACCGTTCTGTAAACAGCACCTTGTTATATCAGATTTGACAGGGCCATCCACAGCCTGGTTTCAGGCTCCAAGCCGTGCTGCAGGAGGCGACACCGTTCTGCAACCAGCTCCTTGTTGTATCAGATTTGACAGGACCATCCACATCCTTGTGTCAGGCTCCAGGCCGTGCTGAAGGAGGCGACACCGTTCTGTAACCAGCTCCTTGTTATATCAGATTTGACAGGATCATCCACAGTCTGGTGTCAGGCTCCAGGCCGTGCTGAAGGAGGTGACATCGTTCTGTAACCAGCACTTTGTTGTATCAGATTTGACAGGACCATCCACAGCCTGGTGTCAGGCTCCAGGCCGTGCTGAAGGAGGTGACACCGTTCTGTAACCAGCTCCTTGTTATATAAGATTTGACAGGACCATCCACAGCCTTGTCTCAGGCTCCAGGCCGTGCTGAAGGAGGCGACACCGTTCTGTAACCAGCTCCTTGTTATATCAGATTTGACAGGACCATCCACAGCCTGGTGTCAGGCTCCAGGCCGTGCTGAAGGAGGTGACACCGTTCTTTAACGAGCTCCTTGTTATATCAGATTTGAAAGGACCATCCACTGCCTGGTGTCAGGCTCCAGGCCGTGCTGAAGGAGGCGACACCGTTCTGTAACCAGCTCCTTGTTATATCAGATTTGACAGGACCATCCACAGCCTGGTGTCAGGCTCCAGGCCGTGCTGAAGGAGGTGACACCGTTCTGTAACCAGCTCCTTGTTGTAGCAGATTTGACAGGACCATCCACAGCCTGGTGTCAGGCTCCAGGCCGTGCTGAAGGAGGCGACATCGTTCTGTAACCAGCTCCTTGTTATATGAGATTTGACAGGACCATCCACAGCCTGGTGTCAGGCTCCAGGCCGTGCTAAAGGAGGCGACCCCGTTCTGTAACCAGCTCCTTATTGTATCTGATTTGATAGGAGCATCCACAGCCTGGTGTCAGGCTCCAGGCCGTGCTGCAGGAGGCGACACCGTTCTGTAACCAGCACGTTGTTATATCAGATTTGACAGGACCATCCACAGCCTGGTGTCAGGCTCCAGGCCGTGCTGAAGGAGACGACACCGTTCTGTAACCAGCTCCTTTTTATATCAGATTTGACAGGACCATCCACAGCCTGGTGTCAGGCTCCAGGCCGCGCTGAAGGAGGCGACACCGTTCTGTAACCAGCTCCTTGTTGTATCAGATTTGACAGGACCATCCACAGCCTGGTGTCAGGCTCCAGGCCGTGCTGAAGGAGGTGGCACCGTTCTTTAACCAGCTCCTTGTTATATCAGATTTGAAAGGACCATCCACTGCCTGGTGTCAGGCTCCAGGCCGTGCTGAAGGAGGCGACACCGTTCTGTAACCAGCTCATTGTTATATCAGATTTGACAGGACCATCCACAGCCTGGTGTCAGGCTCCAGGCCGTGCTGAAGGAGGCGACACCGTTCTGTAACCAACTCCTTGTTATATCAGATTTGACAGGACCATCCACAGCCTGGTCTCAGGCTCCAAGCCGTGCTGAAGGAGGCAACACCGTTCTGTAACCATCTCCTTGTTGTAACAGATTTGACAGGACCATCCACAGCCTGGTGTCAGGCTCCAGGCCATGCTGAAGGAGGAGACACCGTTCTGTAACCAGCTCCTTGTTATATCAGATTTGACAGGACCATCCACAGCCTGGTGTCAGTCTCCAGGCCGTGCTGAAGGAGGTGTCACCGTTCTGTAACCAGCTCATTGTTATATCAGATTTGACAGGACCATCCACAGCCTGGTGTCAGGCTCCAGGCCGTGCTGAAGGAGGCGACACGGTTCTGTAACCAGCACCTTGTTATATCAGATTTGACAGGACCATCCACAGCCTGGTGTCAGGCTCCAGGCCGTGCTGAAGGAGGCGACAACCTTCTGTAACCAGCTCCTTGTTGTATCAGATTTGACAGGACCATCCACAGCCTGGTGTCAGGTTCCAGGGCGTGCTGAAGGAGGCGACACCGTTCTGTAACCAGATCCTTGTTGTATCAGATTTGACAGGACCATCCACAGCCTGGTGTCAGGCTCCAGGGCGTGCTGAAGGAGGCGACACCGTTCTGTAACCAGCTCCTTGTTATATCAGATTTGACAGGACCATCCACAGCCTGGTGTTAGGCTCCAGGCCGTGCTGAAGGAGACGACACCGTTCTGTAACCAGCTCCTTGTTATATCAGATTTGACAGGTCCATCCATAGCCTGATGTCAGGCTCCAGGCCGTGCTGAAGGAGGTGTCACCGTTCTGTAACCAGCTCCTTGTTATATCAGATTTGACAGGACCATCCACAGCCTGGTGTCAGGCTCCAGGCCGTGCTGAAGGAGGCGACACCGTTCTGTAACCAGCTCCGTGTTATATCAGATTTGATAGGACCATCCACAGCCTGGTGTCAGGCTCCAGGCCGTGCTGAAGGAGGTGACACCGTTCTGTAACCAGCTCCTTGTTATATCAGATTTGACAGGCCCATCCACAGCCTGGTGTCAGGCTCCAGGCCATGCTGAAGGAGGCGACACCGTTCTGTAACCAGCTCCTTGTTATATCAGATTTGACAGGGCCATCCACAGCCTGGTGTCAGGCTCCAGGACGTGCTGAAGGAGGCGATACCGTTCTGTAACCAGCTCCTTGTTATATCAGATTTGCCGGGACGATCCACAGCCTGGTGCCAGGCTCCAGCGCGTGCTGAAGGAGGCGACACCGTTCTGTAACCAGCTCCTTGTTATATCAGATTTGACAGGACCATCCACAGCCTGGTGTCAGGCTCCAGGCCGTGCTGAAGGTGGCGACACCGTTCCGTAACCAACACCTTGTTATATCAGATTTGACAGGACCACCCACAGCCTGGTGTCAGGCTCCAGGCCGTGCTGAAGGAGGCAACACCGTTCTGTAACCAGCTCCTTGTTATATCAGATTTGACAGGAGCATCCACAGCCTGGTGTCAGGCTCCAGGCCGTGCTGAAGGAGGCGACACAGTTCTGTAACCAGCTCCTTGTTATATCAGATTTGACAGGACCATCCACAGCCTGGTGTCAGGCTCCAGGCCGTACTGAAGGACGCGACACCGTTCTGTAACCAGTTCCTTGTTATATCAGATTGTACAGGACCATCCACAGCCTGGTGTCAGTCTCCAGGCCGTGCTGAAGGAGATGACACCGTTCTGTAACCAGCTCCGTGTTATATCAGATTTGACAGGACCATCCACAGCCTGGAGTCAGGCTCCAGGCCGTGCTGAAGGAGGTGACACCGTTCTGTAACAAGCTCCTTGTTATATCAGATTTGACAGCACCATCCACAGCCTGGTGACAGGCTCCAGGCCGTGCTGAAGGAGGTGACACCGTTCTGTAACCAGCTCCTTGTTATATCAGATTTGACAGGACCATCCACAACCTGGTGTCAGGCTCCAGGCCGTGCTGAAGGAGATGACACCGTTCTGTAACCAGCTCCGTGTTATATCAGATTTGACAGGACCATCCACAGCCTGGAGTCAGGCTCCAGGCCGTGCTGAAGGAGGTGACACCGTTCTGTAACAAGCTCCTTGTTATATCAGATTTGACAGCACCATCCACAGCCTGGTGACAGGCTCCAGGCCGTGCTGAAGGAGGCGACACCGTTCTGTAACCAGCTCCGTGTTTTCTCAGATTTGATAGGACCATCCACAACCTGGTGTCAGGCTCCAGGCCGTGCTGAAGGAGGTGACACCGTTCTGTAACCAGCTCCTTGTTATATCAGATTTGACAGGACCATCCACAGCCTGTTGTCAGGCTCCAGGCCGTGCTGAAGGAGGCAACACCGTTCTGTAACCAACACCTTGTTATATCAGATTTGACAGGACCATCCACAGCCTGGTGTCAGGCTCCAGGCCGTGCTGAAGGAGATGTCACCGTTCTGTAACCAGCTCCTTGTTATATCAGATTTGACAGGACCATCCACAGCCTGGTCTCAGGCTCCAGGCCGTGCTGAAGGAGGCGACACCGTTCTGTAAACAGCACCTTGTTATATCAGATTTGACAGGGCCATCCACAGCCTGGTTTCAGGCTCCAAGCCGTGCTGCAGGAGGCGACACCGTTCTGCAACCAGCTCCTTGTTGTATCAGATTTGACAGGACCATCCACATCCTTGTGTCAGGCTCCAGGCCGTGCTGAAGGAGGCGACACCGTTCTGTAACCAGCTCCTTGTTATATCAGATTTGACAGGATCATCCACAGTCTGGTGTCAGGCTCCAGGCCGTGCTGAAGGAGGTGACATCGTTCTGTAACCAGCACTTTGTTGTATCAGATTTGACAGGACCATCCACAGCCTGGTGTCAGGCTCCAGGCCGTGCTGAAGGAGGTGACACCGTTCTGTAACCAGCTCCTTGTTATATAAGATTTGACAGGACCATCCACAGCCTTGTCTCAGGCTCCAGGCCGTGCTGAAGGAGGCGACACCGTTCTGTAACCAGCTCCTTGTTATATCAGATTTGACAGGACCATCCACAGCCTGGTGTCAGGCTCCAGGCCGTGCTGAAGGAGGTGACACCGTTCTTTAACCAGCTCCTTGTTATATCAGATTTGAAAGGACCATCCACTGCCTGGTGTCAGGCTCCAGGCCGTGCTGAAGGAGGCGACACCGTTCTGCAACCAGCTCCTTGTTATATCAGATTTGACAGGACCATCCACAGTCTGGTGTCAGGCTCCAGGCCGTGCTGAAGGAGGCGACACCGTTCTGTAACCAGCTCATTGTTATATCAGATTTGACAGGACCATCCACAGCCTGGTGTCAGGCTCCAGGCCGTGCTGAAGGAGGCGACACAATTCTGTAACCAGCACCGAGTTATAGCAGATTTGACAGGACCATCCACAGCCTGGTGTCAGGCTCCAGGCCGTGCTGAAGGAGGCGACACCGTTCTGTAACCAGCTCCTTGTTATATCAGATTTGACAGGACCATCCACAGCCTGGTGTCAGGCTCCAGGCCGTGCTGAAGGAGGTGACACCGTTCTGTAACCAGCTCCTTGTTGTAGCAGATTTGACAGGACCATCCACAGCCTGGTGTCAGGCTCCAGGCCGTGCTGAAGGAGGCGACATCGTTCTGTAACCAGCTCCTTGTTATATGAGATTTGACAGGACCATCCACAGCCTGGTGTCAGGCTCCAGGCCGTGCTAAAGGAGGCGACCCCGTTCTGTAACCAGCTCCTTATTGTATCTGATTTGATAGGACAATCCACAGCCTGGTGTCAGGCTCCAGGCCGTGCTGCAGGAGGCGACACCGTTCTGTAACCAGCACGTTGTTATATCAGATTTGACAGGACCATCCACAGCCTGGTGTCAGGCTCCAGGCCGTGCTGAAGGAGACGACACCGTTCTGTAACCAGCTCCTTTTTATATCAGATTTGACAGGACCATCCACAGCCTGGTGTCAGGCTCCAGGCCGCGCTGAAGGAGGCAACACCGTTCTGTAACCAGCTCCTTGTTGTATCAGATTTGACAGGACCATCCACAGCCTGGTGTCAGGCTCCAGGCCGTGCTGAAGGAGGTGGCACCGTTCTTTAACCAGCTCCTTGTTATATCAGATTTGAAAGGACCATCCACTGCCTGGTGTCAGGCTCCAGGCCGTGCTGAAGGAGGCGACACCGTTCTGTAACCAGCTCCTTGTTATATCAGATTTGACAGGACCATCCACAGTCTGGTGTCAGGCTCCAGGCCGTGCTGAAGGAGACGACACCGTTCTGTAACCAGCTCATTGTTATATCAGATTTGACAGGACCATCCACAGCCTGGTGTCAGGCTCCAGGCCGTGCTGAAGGAGGCGACACCGTTCTGTAACCAACTCCTTGTTATATCAGATTTGACAGGACCATCCACAGCCTGGTCTCAGGCTCCAAGCCGTGCTGAAGGAGGCAACACCGTTCTGTAACCATCTCCTTGTTGTAACAGATTTGACAGGACCATCCACAGCCTGGTGTCAGGCTCCAGGCCATGCTGAAGGAGGAGACACCGTTCTGTAACCAGCTCCTTGTTATATCAGATTTGACAGGACCATCCACAGCCTGGTGTCAGGCTCCAGGCCGTGCTGAAGGAGGTGTCACCGTTCTGTAACCAGCTCATTGTTAGATCAGATTTGACAGGACCATCCACAGCCTGGTGTCAGGCTCCAGGCCGTGCTGAAGGAGGCGACACGGTTCTGTAACCAGCACCTTGTTATATCAGATTTGACAGGACCATCCACAGCCTGGTGTCAGGCTCCAGGCCGTGCTGAAGGAGGCGACACCCTTCTGTAACCAGCTCCTTGTTGTATCAGATTTGACAGGACCATCCACAGCCTGGTGTCAGGTTCCAGGGCGTGCTGAAGGAGGCGACACCGTTCTGTAACCAGATCCTTGTTGTATCAGATTTGACAGGACCATCCACAGCCTGGTGTCAGGCTCCAGGGCGTGCTGAAGGAGGCGACACCGTTCTGTAACCAGCTCCTTGTTATATCAGATTTGACAGGACCATCCACAGCCTGGTGTTAGGCTCCAGGCCGTGCTGAAGGAGGCGACACCGTTCTGTAACCAGTTCCTTGTTATATCAGATTTGACAGGTCCATCCATAGCCTGATGTCAGGCTCCAGGCCGTGCTGAAGGAGGTGTCACCGTTCTGTAACCAGCTCCTTGTTATATCAGATTTGACAGGACCATCCACAGCCTGGTGTCAGGCTCCAGGCCGTGCTGAAGGAGGCGACACCGTTCTGTAACCAGCACCTTGTTATATCAGATTTGACAGGACCATCCACAGCCTGGTGTCAGGCTCCAGGCCGTGCTGAAGGAAGCGACACCGTTCTGTAACCAGCTCCTTGTTATATCAGATTTGACAGGACCATCCACAGCCTGGTGTCAGGCTCCAGACCGTGCTGAAGGAGGCGACACCGTTCTGTAACCAGCTCCGTGTTGTATCAGATTTGACAGGACCATCCACAGCCTGCTGTCAGGCTCCAGGCCGTGCTGAAGGAGGCGACACCGTTCTGTAACCAGCTCCTTGTTATATCAGATTTGACAGGACCATCCACAGCCTGGTGTCAGGCTCCAGGCCGTGCTGAAGCAGGTGACACACTTCTGTAACCAGCACCTTGTTGTATCAGATTTGAGCGGACCATCCAGAGCCTGGTGTCAGGCTCCAGGCCGTGCAGGAGGAGGCGACACCGTTCTGTAACCAGCTCCTTGTTGTTTCAGATTTGACAGGACCATCCACAGCCTCGTGTCAGGCTCCATGCCGTTCTGAAGGAGGCGACACCGTTCTGTAACCAGCACCTTGTTGTATCAGATTTGACAGGACCATCCACAGCCTGGTGTCAGGCTCCAGGCCGTGCTGAAGGAGGCGACACCGTTCTGTAACCAGTACCTTGTTATATCAGATTTGACAGGACCATCCACAGCCTGGTGTCAGGCTCCAGGCCGCACTGATGGAGGCGAAACCGTTCTGTAACCAGCACCTTGTTATATCAGATTTGATAGGACCATCCACAGCCTGGTGTCATGCTCCAGGCCGTGCTGAAGGAGGTGACACCGTTCTGTAACCAGCTCCTTGTTATATCAGATTTGACAAGACAATCCACAGCCTGGTGTCAGGCACCAGGCCGTGCTGAAGGACGCGACACCGTTCTGTAACCAGCTCCTTGTTTTATCAGATTTGACAGGACCATCCACAGCCTGGTGTCAGGCTCCAGGCCGTGCTGAAGGAGGCGACACCCTTCTGTAACCAGCTCCTTGTTGTATCAGATTTGACAGGACAATCCACAGCCTGGTGTCAGGCTCCAGGCCGTGCTGAAGGAGGCGACACCGTTCTGTAACCAGATCCTTGTTGTATCAGATTTGACAGGACCATCCACAGCCTGGTGTCAGGCTCCAGGGCGTGCTGAAGGAGGCGACACCGTTCTGTAACCAGCTCCTTGTTATATCAGATTTGACAGGACCATCCACAGCCTGGTGTTAGGCTCCAGGCCGTGCTGAAGGAGGCGACACCGTTCTGTAACCAGCTCCTTGTTATATCAGATTTGACAGGTCCATCCATAGCCTGATGTCAGGCTCCAGGCCGTGCTGAAGGAGGTGTCACCGTTCTGTAACCAGCTCCTTGTTATATCAGATTTGACAGGACCATCCACAGCCTGGTGTCAGGCTCCAGGCCGTGCTGAAGGAGGCGACACCGTTCTGTAACCAGCACCTTGTTATATCAGATTTGACAGGACCATCCACAGCCTGGTGTCAGGCTCCAGGCCGTGCTGAAGGAAGCGACACCGTTCTGTAACCAGCTCCTTGTTATATCAGATTTGACAGTACCATCCACAGCCTGGTGTCAGGCTCCAGACCGTGCTGAAGGAGGCGACACCGTTCTGTAACCAGCTCCGTGTTGTATCAGATTTGACAGGACCATCCACAGCCTGCTGTCAGGCTCCAGGCCGTGCTGAAGGAGGCGACACCGTTCTGTAACCAGCTCCTTGTTATATCAGATTTGACAGGACCATCCACAGCCTGGTGTCAGGCTCCAGGCCCTGCTGAAGCAGGTGACAACCTTCTGTAACCAGCACCTTGTTGTATCAGATTTGAGCGGACCATCCAGAGCCTGGTGTCAGGCTCCAGGCCGTGCAGGAGGAGGCGACACCGTTCTGTAACCAGCTCCTTGTTGTTTCAGATTTGACAGGACCATCCACAGCCTCGTGTCAGGCTCCATGCCGTTCTGAAGGAGGCGACACCGTTCTGTAACCAGCACCTTGTTGTATCAGTTTTGACAGGACCATCCACAGCCTGGTGTCAGGCTCCAGGCCGTGCTGAAGGAGGCGACACCGTTCTGTAACCAGTACCTTGTTATATCAGATTTGACAGGACCATCCACAGCCTGGTGTCAGGCTCCAGGCCGCACTGATGGAGGCGAAACCGTTCTGTAACCAGCACCTTGTTATATCAGATTTGATAGGACCATCCACAGCCTGGTGTCATGCTCCAGGCCGTGCTGAAGGAGGCGACACCGTTCTGTAACCAGCTCCTTGTTATATCAGATTTGACAAGACCATCCACAGCCTGGTGTCAGGCACCAGGCCGTGCTGAAGGACGCGACACCGTTCTGTAACCAGCTCCTTGTTATATCAGATTTGACAGGACCATCCACAGCCTGGTGTCAGGCTCCAGGCCGCGCTGAAGGAGGTGACACCGTTCTGTAACCAGCTCCTTGTTATATCAGATTTGACAGGACCATCCACAGCCTGGTGTCAGGCTCCAGGCCGTGCTGAAGGAGGCGACACCGTTCTGTAACCAGCACCTTGTTATATCAGATTTGACAGGACCATCCACAGCCTGGTGTCAGGCTCCAGGCCGTGCTGAAGGAGGCGACACCGTTCTGTAACCAGCTCCTTGTTATATCAGATTTGACAGGACCATCCACAGCCTGGTGTCAGGCTCCAGGCTGTGCTGAAGTATGTGACACCGTTCTGTAACCAGCTCCTTGTAATATCAGATTTGACAGGACCATCCACTGCCTGGTATCAGGTTCCAGGCCGTGCTGAAGGAGGCGACACCGTTCTGTAACCAGCACCTTGTTATATCAGATTTGACAGGACCATCCAAAGCCTGGTGTCAGGCTCCAGGCCGTGCTGAATGAGACGACACCGTTCTGTAACCAGCTCCTTTTTATATCAGATTTGACAGGACCATCCACAGCCTGGTGTCAGGCTCCAGGCCGCGCTGAAGGAGGCGACACCGTTCTGTAACCAGCTCCTTGTTGTATCAGATTTGACAGGACCATCCACAGCCTGGTGTCAGGCTCCCGGCCGTGCTGAAGGAGGTGGCACCGTTCTTTAACCAGCTCCTTGTTATATCAGATTTGAAAGGACCATCCACTGCCTGGTGTCAAGCTCCAGGCCGTGCTGAAGGAGGCGACACCGTTCTGTAACCAGCTCCTTGTTATATCAGATTTGACAGGACCATCCACAGTCTGGTGTCAGGCTCCAGGCCGTGCTGAAGGAGACGACACCGTTCTGTAACCAGCTCATTGTTATATCAGATTTGACAGGACCATCCACAGCCTGGTGTCAGGCTCCAGGCCGTGCTGAAGGAGGCGACACCGTTCTGTAACCAACTCCTTGTTATATCAGATTTGACAGGACCATCCACAGCCTGGTCTCAGGCTCCAAGCCGTGCTGAAGGAGGCAACACCGTTCTGTAACCATCTCCTTGTTGTAACAGATTTGACAGGACCATCCACAGCCTGGTGTCAGGCTCCAGGCCATGCTGAAGGAGGAGACACCGTTCTGTAACCAGCTCCTTGTTATAGCAGATTTGACAGGACCATCCACAGCCTGGTGTCAGGCTCCAGGCCGTGCTGAAGGAGGTGTCACCGTTCTGTAACCAGCTCATTGTTATATCAGATTTGACAGGACCATCCACAGCCTGGTGTCAGGCTCCAGGCCGTGCTGAAGGAGGCGACACGGTTCTGTAACCAGCACCTTGTTATATCAGATTTGACAGGACCATCCACAGCCTGGTGTCAGGCTCCAGGCCGTGCTGAAGGAGGCGACACCCTTCTGTAACCAGCTCCTTGTTGTATCAGATTTGACAGGACCATCCACAGCCTGGTGTCAGGTTCCAGGGCGTGCTGAAGGAGGCGACACCGTTCTGTAACCAGATCCTTGTTGTATCAGATTTGACAGGACCATCCACAGCCTGGTGTCAGGCTCCAGGGCGTGCTGAAGGAGGCGACACCGTTCTGTAACCAGCTCCTTGTTATATCAGATTTGACAGGACCATCCACAGCCTGGTGTTATGCTCCAGGCCGTGCTGAAGGAGGCGACACCGTTCTGTAACCAGCTCCTTGTTATATCAGATTTGACAGGTCCATCCATAGCCTGATGTCAGGCTCCAGGCCGTGTTGAAGGAGGTGTCACCGTTCTGTAACCAGCTCCTTGTTATATCAGATTTGACAGGACCATCCACAGCCTGGTGTCAGGCTCCAGGCCGTGCTGAAGGAGGCGACACCGTTCTGTAACCAGCACCTTGTTATATCAGATTTGACAGGACCATCCACAGCCTGGTGTCAGGCTCCAGGCCGTGCTGAAGGAAGCGACACCGTCCTGTTACCAGCACCTTGTTATATCAGATTTGACAGGACCATCCACAGCCTGTTGTCAGGCTCCAGGCCGTGCTGAAGGAGGTGACACCGTTATGTAACCAGCTCCTTGTTATATCAGATTTGACAGGACCATCCACAGTCTGGTGTCATGCTCCAGGCCGTGCTGAAGGAGGCGACACCCTTCTGTAACCAGCTCCTTGTTATATCAGATTTGACAGGACCATCCACAGCCTGGTGTCAGGCTCCAGGCCGTGCTGAAGGAGGTGACACCGTTCTGTAACCAGCACCTTGTTGTATCAGATTTGACAGGACCATCCACAGCCTGGTGTCAGGCTCCAGGCCGTGCTGAAGGAGGCGACACCGTTCTGTAAAAAGCTCCTTGTTCTATCAGATTTGACAGGACCATCCACAGCCTGGTGTCAGGCTCCAGGCCGTGCTGAAGGAGGTGACACCGTTCTGTAACCAGCTCCTTGTTATATCACATTTGACAGGACCATCCACAGTCTGGTGTCAGGCTCCAGGCCGCGCTGAAGGAGGCGACACCGTTCTGTAACCAGCTCATTGTTATATCAGATTTGACAGGACCATCCGCAGCCTGGTGTCAGGCTCCAGGCCGTGCTGAAGGAGGCGACACCGTTCCGTAACCAACTCCTTGTTATATCAGATTTGACAGGACCATCCACAGCCTGGTGTCAGGCTCCAGGCCGTGCTGAAGGAGGCGATACCGTTCTGTAACCATCTCCTTGTTGTATCAGATTTGACAGGACCATCCACAGCCTGGTGTCAGGCTCCAGGCCGTGCTGAAGGAGGTGACACCGTTCTGTAACCAGCTCCTTGTTATATCAGATTTGACAGGACCATCCACAGCCTGGTGTCAGGCTCCAGGCCGTGCTGAAGGAGGTGTCACCGTTCTGTAACCAGCTCCTTGTTGTATCAGATTTGACAGGACCATCCACAGCCTGGTGTCAGGCTCCAGGGCGTGCTGAAGGAGGCGACACCATTCTGTAACCAGATCCTTGTTGTATCAGATTTGACAGGACCACCCACAGCCTGGTGTCAGGCTCCAGGGCGTGCTGATGGAGGCGACACCGTTCTGTAACCAGCTCCTTTTTATATCAGATTTGACAGGACCATCCACAGCCTGGTGTTAGGCTCCAGGCCGTGCTGAAGGAGGCGACACCGTTCTGTAATCAGCTCCTTGTTATATCAGATTTGACAGGTCCATCCACAGCCTGGTGTCAGGCTCCAGGCCGTGCTGAAGGAGGCGACACCGTTCTGTAACCAGCACCTTGTTATATCAGATTTGACAGGACCATCGACAGCCTGGTGTCAGGCTCCAGGCCGTGCTGAAGGAGGTGACACCGTTCTGTAACCAGCTCCTTGTTATATCAGATTTGACAGGGCCATCCACAGCCTGGTGTCAGGCTCCAGGCCGTGCTGAAGGAGGTGACACCGTTCTGTAACCAGCTCCTTGTTATATCAGATTTGATAGGACCATCCACAGCCTGGTGTCAGGCTCCAGGCTGTGCTGAAGGAGGTGTCACCGTTCTGTAACCGGCTCCTTGTTATATCAGATTTGACAGGACCATCCACAGCCTGGTGTCAGGCTCCAGGCCGTGCTGAAGGATGCGACACCGTTCTGTAACCAGCACCTTCTAATATAAGATTTGACAGGACCATCCACAGCCTGGTGTCAGGCTCCAGGCCGTGCTAAAGTAGGCGACACCGTTCTGTAACCAGCTCCTTGTTGTATCAGATTTGACAGGACCATCCACAGCCTGGTGTCAGGCTCCAGGGCGTGTTGAAGGAGGCGACATCGTTCTGTAAGCAGCTCCTTCTTGTATCAGATTTGACAGGACCATCCACAGCATTGTGTCAGGCTCCAGGGCGTGCTGAAGGAGGCGACACTGTTCTCTTACCAGCTCCTTGTTATATCATATTTGACAGGACCATCCACAGCCTGGTGTCAGGCTCCAGGCCGTGCTGAAGGAGGCGACACCGTTCTGTAAAAAGCTCCTTGTTCTATCAGATTTGACAGGACCATCCACAGCCTGGTGTCAGGCTCCAGGCCGTGCTGAAGGAGGTGACGCCGTTCTGTAACCAGCTCCTTGTTATATCACATTTGACAGGACCATCCACAGTCTGGTGTCAGGCTCCAGGCCGTGCTGAAGGAGGCGACACCGTTCTGTAACCAGCACCTTGTTATATCAGATTTGACAGGACCATCCACAGCCTGGTGTCAGGCTCCAGGCCGTGCTGAAGGAGGTGACACCGTTCTGTAACCAGCTCCTTGTTATATCAGATTTGACAGGACCACCCACAGACTGGTGTCATGCTCCAGGCCGTGCTGTAGGAGGCGACACCCTTCTGTAACCAGCTCCTTGTTATATCAGATTTGACAGGACCATCCACAGCCTGGTGTCAGGCTCCAGGCCGTGCTGAAGGAGGTGACACCGTTCTGTAACCAGCACCTTGTTGTATCAGATTTGACAGGACCATCCACAGCCTGGTGTCAGGCTCCAGGCCGTGCTGAAGGAGGTGACACCGTTCTGTAAAAAGCTCCTTGTTCTATCAGATTTGACAGGACCATCCACAGCCTGGTGTCATGCTCCCGGCCGTGCTGAAGGAGGTGACACCGTTCTGTAACCAGCTCCTTGTTATATCAGATTTGACAGGACCATCCACAGTCTGGTGTCAGGCTCCAGGCAGTGCTGAAGGAGGCGACACCGTTCTGTAACCAGCTCATTGTTATATCAGATATGACAGGACCATCCACAGCCTGATGTCAGGCTCCAGGCCGTGCTGAAGGAGGCGACACCGTTCCGTAACCAACTCCTTGTTATATCAGATTTGACAGGACCATCCACAGCCTGGTGTCAGGCTCCAGGCCGTGCTGAAGGAGGCGACACCGTTCTGTAACCATCTCCTTGTTGTATCAGATTTGACAGGGCCATCCACAGCCTGGTGTCAGGCCCCAGGCCGTGCTGAAGGAGGTGACACCGTTCTGTAACCAGCTCCTTGTTATATCAGATTTGATAGGACCATCCACAGCCTGGTGTCAGGCTCCAGGCTGTGCTGAAGGAGGTGTCACCGTTCTGTAACCGGCTCCTTGTTATATCAGATTTGACAGGACCATCCACAGCCTGGTGTCAGGCTCCAGGCCGGGCTGAAGGATGCGACACCGTTCTGTAACCAGCACCTTCTAATATAAGATTTGACAGGACCATCCACAGCCTGGTGTCAGGCTCCAGGCCGTGCTAAAGTAGGCGACACCGTTCTGTAACCAGCTCCTTGTTGTATCAGATTTGACAGGACCATCCACAGCCTGGTGTCAGGCTCCAGGGCGTGTTGAAGGAGGCGACATCGTTCTGTAAGCAGCTCCTTGTTGTATCAGATTTGACAGGACCATCCACAGCATTGTGTCAGGCTCCAGGGCGTGCTGAAGGAGGCGACACTGTTCTCTTACCAGCTCCTTGTTATATCATATTTGACAGGACCATCCACAGCCTGGTGTCAGGCTCCAGGCCGTGCTGAAGGAGGCGACACCGTTCTGTAAAAAGCTCCTTGTTCTATCAGATTTGACAGGACCATCCACAGCCTGGTGTCAGGCTCCAGGCCGTGCTGAAGGAGGTGACGCCGTTCTGTAACCAGCTCCTTGTTATATCAGATTTGACAGGACCATCCACAGTCTGGTGTCAGGCTCCAGGCCGCGCTGAAGGAGGCGACACCGTTCTGTAACCAGCTCATTGTTATATCAGATTTGACAGGACCATCCACAGCCTGGTGTCAGGCTCCAGGCCGTGCTGAAGGAGGCGACACCGTTCTGTAACCATCTCCTTGTTGTATCAGATTTGACAGGACCATCCACAGCCTGGTGTCAGGCTCCAGGCCGTGCTGAAGGAGGTGACACCGTTCTGTAACCAGCTCCTTGTTATATCAGATTTGACAGGACCATCCACAGCCTGGTGTCAGGCTCCAGGCCGTGCTGAAGGAGGTGTCACCGTTCTGTAACCAGATCCTTGTTGTATCAGATTTGACAGGACCACCCACAGCCTGGTGTCAGGCTCCAGGGCGTGCTGATGGAGGCGACACCGTTCTGTAACCAGCTCCTTGTTATATCAGATTTGACAGGACCATCCACAGCCTGGTGTTAGGCTCCAGGCCGTGCTGAAGGAGGCGACACCGTTCTGTAATCAGCTCCTTGTTATATCAGATCTGACAGGTCCATCCACAGCCTGGTGTCAGGCTCCAGGCCGTGCTGAAGGAGGCGACACCGTTCTGTAACCAGCACCTTGTTATATCAGATTTGACAGGACCATCGACAGCCTGGTGTCAGGCTCCAGGCCGTGCTGAAGGAGGTGACACCGTTCTGTAACCAGCTCCTTGTTATATCAGATTTGACAGGACCATCCACAGTCTGGTGTCATGCTCCAGGCCGTGCTGTAGGAGGCGACACCCTTCTGTAACCAGCTCCTTGTTATATCAGATTTGACAGGACCATCCACAGCCTGGTGTCAGGCTCCAGGCCGTGCTGAAGGAGGTGACACCGTTCTGTAACCAGCACCTTGTTGTATCAGATTTGACAGGACCATCCACAGCCTGGTGTCAGGCTCCAGGCCGTGCTGAAGGAGGCGACACCGTTCTGTAAAAAGCTCCTTGTTCTATCAGATTTGACAGGACCATCCACAGCCTGGTGTCATGCTCCCGGCCGTGCTGAAGGAGGTGACACCGTTCTGTAACCAGCTCCTTGTTATATCAGATTTGACAGGACCATCCACAGTCTGGTGTCAGGCTCCAGGCCGTGCTGAAGGAGGCGCCACCGTTCTGTAACCAGCTCATTGTTATATCAGATATGACAGGACCATCCACAGCCTGATGTCAGGCTCCAGGCCGTGCTGAAGGAGGCGACACCGTTCCGTAACCAACTCCTTGTTATATCAGATTTGACAGGACCATCCACAGCCTGGTGTCAGGCTCCAGGCCGTGCTGAAGGAGGCGACACCGTTCTGTAACCATCTCCTTGTTGTATCAGATTTGACAGGGCCATCCACAGCCTGGTGTCAGGCTCCAGGCCGTGCTGAAGGAGGTGACACCGTGCTGTAACCAGCTCCTTGTTATATCAGATTTGATAGGACCATCCATAGCCTGGTGTCAGGCTCCAGGCTGTGCTGAAGGAGGTGTCACCGTTCTGTAACCGGCTCCTTGTTATATCAGATTTGATAGGACCATCCACAGCCTGGTGTCAGGCTCCAGGCCGTGCTGAAGGAGGCGACACCGTTCTGTAACCAGCACCTTCTAATATAAGATTTGACAGGACCATCCACAGCCTGGTGTCAGGCTCCAGGCCGTGCTAAAGTAGGCGACACCGTTCTGTAACCAGCTCCTTGTTGTATCAGATTTGACAGGACCATCCACAGCCTGGTGTCAGGCTCCAGGGCGTGTTGAAGGAGGCGACACCGTTCTGTAAGCAGCTCCTTGTTGTATCAGATTTGACAGGACCATCCACAGCATTGTGTCAGGCTCCAGGGCGTGCTGAAGGAGGCGACACTGTTCTCTTACCAGCTCCTTGTTATATCATATTTGACAGGACCATCCACAGCCTGGTGTCAGGCTCCAGGCCGTGCTGAAGGAGGCGACACCGTTCTGTAACCAGCTCCTTGTTGTATCAGATTTGACAGGACCATCCACAGCCTAGTGTCAGGCTCCAGGGCGTGTTGAAGGAGGCGACACCGTTCTGTAACCAGCTCCTTGTTGTATCAGATTTGACAGGACCATCCACAGCCTGGTGTCAGGCTCCAGGGCGTGCTGAAGGAGGCGACACCATTCTGTAACCAGATCCTTGTTGTATCAGATTTGACAGGACCACCCACAGCCTGGTGTCAGGCTCCAGGGCGTGCTGATGGAGGCGACACCGTTCTGTAACCAGCTCCTTGTTATATCAGATTTGACAGGACCATCCACAGCATTGTGTCAGGCTCCAGGGCGTGCTGAAGGAGGCGACACTGTTCTCTTACCAGCTCCTTGTTATATCATATTTGACAGGACCATCCACAGCCTGGTGTCAGGCTCCAGGCCGTGCTGAAGGAGGCGACACCGTTCTGTAACCAGCTCCTTGTTGTATCAGATTTGACAGGACCATCCACAGCCTAGTGTCAGGCTCCAGCGCGTGTTGAAGGAGGCGACACCGTTCTGTAACCAGCTCCTTGTTGTATCAGATTTGACAGGACCATCCACAGCCTGGTGTCAGGCTCCAGGGCGTGCTGAAGGAGGCGACACCATTCTGTAACCAGATCCTTGTTGTATCAGATTTGACAGGACCACCCACAGCCTGGTGTCAGGCTCCAGGGCGTGCTGATGGAGGCGACACCGTTCTGTAACCAGCTCCTTGTTATATCAGATTTGACAGGACCATCCACAGCCTGGTGTTAGGCTCCAGGCCGTGCTGAAGGAGGCGACACCGTTCTGTAATCAGCTCCTTGTTATATCAGATTTGACAGGTCCATCCGCAGCCTGGTTTCAGGCTCCAGGCCGTGCTGAAGGAGGCGACACCGTTCTGTAACCAGCACCTTGTTATATCAGATTTGACAGGACCATCGACAGCCTGGTGTCAGGCTCCAGGCCGTGCTGAAGGAGGTGACACCGTTCTGTAACCAGCTCCTTGTTATATCAGATTTGACAGGACCATCCACAGTCTGGTGTCATGCTCCAGGCCGTGCTGTAGGAGGCGACACCCTTCTGTAACCAGCTCCTTGTTATATCAGATTTGACAGGACCATCCACAGCCTGGTGTCAGGCTCCAGGCCGTGCTGAAGGAGGTGACACCGTTCTGTAACCAGCACCTTGTTGTATCAGATTTGACAGGACCATCCACAGCCTGGTGTCAGGCTCCAGGCCGTGCTGAAGGAGGCGACACCGTTCTGTAAAAAGCTCCTTGTTCTATGAGATTTGACAGGACCATCCACAGCCTGGTGTCATGCTCCCGGCCGTGCTGAAGGAGGTGACACCGTTCTGTAACCAGCTCCTTGTTATATCAGATTTGACAGGACCATCCACAGTCTGGTGTCAGGCTCCAGGCCGTGCTGAAGGAGGCGACACCGTTCTGTAACCAGCTCATTGTTATATCAGATATGACAGGACCATCCACAGCCTGATGTCAGGCTCCAGGCCGTGCTGAAGGAGGCGACACCGTTCCGTAACCAACTCCTTGTTATATCAGATTTGACAGGACCATCCACAGCCTGGTGTCAGGCTCCAGGCCGTGCTGAAGGAGGCGACACCGTTCTGTAACCATCTCCTTGTTGTATCAGATTTGACAGGGCCATCCACAGCCTGGTGTCAGGCTCCAGGCCGTGCTGAAGGAGGTGACACCGTTCTGTAACCAGCTCCTTGTTATATCAGATTTGATAGGACCATCCACAGCCTGGTGTCAGGCTCCAGGCTGTGCTGAAGGAGGTGTCACCGTTCTGTAACCGGCTCCTTGTTATATCAGATTTGACAGGACCATCCACAGCCTGGTGTCAGGCTCCAGGCCGTGCTGAAGGAGGCGACACCGTTCTGTAACCAGCACCTTCTAATATAAGATTTGACAGGACCATCCACAGCCTGGTGTCAGGCTCCAGGCCGTGCTAAAGTAGGCGACACCGTTCTGTAACCAGCTCCTTGTTGTATCAGATTTGACAGGACCATCCACAGCCTGGTGTCAGGCTCCAGGGCGTGTTGAAGGAGGCGACACCGTTCTGTAAGCAGCTCCTTGTTGTATCAGATTTGCCAGGACCATCCACAGCATTGTGTCAGGCTCCAGGGCGTGCTGAAGGAGGCGACACTGTTCTCTTACCAGCTCCTTGTTATATCATATTTGACAGGACCATCCACAGCCTGGTGTCAGGCTCCAGGCCGTGCTGAAGGAGGCGACACCGTTCTGTAACCAGCTCCTTGTTGTATCAGATTTGACAGGACCATCCACAGCCTAGTGTCAGGCTCCAGGGCGTGTTGAAGGAGGCGACACCGTTCTGTAACCAGCTCCTTGTTGTATCAGATTTGACAGGACCATCCACAGCCTGGTGTCAGGCTCCAGGGCGTGCTGAAGGAGGCGACACCGTTCTGTAACCAGCTCCTTGTTTTATCATATTTGAGAGGACCATCCACAGCCTGGTGTTAGAGTCCAGGCCGTGCTGAAGGAGGCGACACCGTTCTGTAATCAGCTCCTTGTTATATCAGATTTGACAGGACCATCCACAGCCTGATGTCAGGCTCCAGGCCGTGCGGAAGGAGGTGTCACCGTTCTGTACCAGCTCCTTGTTATATCAGATTTGACAGGACCATCCACAGCCTGGTGTCAGGCTCCAGGCCGTGCTGAAGGAGGCGACACCGTTCTGTAACCAGCACCTTGTTATATCAGATTTGACAGGACCATCCACAGCCTGGAGTCAGGCTCCAGGCCGTGCTGAAGGTGGCGACACCGTTCTGTAACCAGCACCTTGTTATATCAGATTTGACAGGACCATCCACAGTCTGGTGTCATGCTCCAGGCCGTGCTGAAGGAGGCGACACCCTTCTGTAACCAGCTCCTTGTTATATCAGATTTGACAGGACCATCCACAGCCTGGTGTCAGGCTCCAGGCCGTGCTGAAGGAGGTGATACCGTTCTGTAACCAGCACCTTGTTGTATCAGATTTGACAGGACCATCCACAGCCTGGTGTCAGGCTCCAGGCCGTGCTGAAGGAGGCGACACCGTTCTGTAAAAAGCTCCTTGTTCTATCAGATTTGACAGGACCATCCACAGCCTGGTGTCAGGCTCCAGGCCGTGCTGAATGAGGTGACAACGTTCTGTAACCAGCTCCTTGTTATTTCAGATTTGACAGGACCGTCCACAGCCTGGTGTCAGGCTCCAGGCCGTGCTGAAGGAGGCGACACCGTTCTGTAACCAACTCCTTGATATATCAGATTTGACAGGACCATCCACAGCCTGGTGTCAGGCTCCAGGCCTTGCTGAAGGAGGCGACACCGTTCTGTAACCATCTACTTGTTGTATCAGATTTGACAGGACCATCCACAGCCTGGTGTCAAGCACCAGGCCGTGCTGAAGGAGGCGACACCGTACTGTAACCAGCTTCTTGTAATATATCAGATTTGACAGGACCATCCACAGCCTGGTGTCAGGCTCCAGGCCGTGCTGAAGGAGGCGACACCGTTCTGTAACCAGCTCCTTGTTCTATCAGATTTGACAGGACCATCCACAGCCTGGTGTCAGGTTCCAAGCCGTGCTGAAGGGGGCGACACCGTTCTGTAACCAGCTCCTTGTTATATCAGATTTGACAGGACCATCCACAGCCTGGTGTCAGGCTCCAGGCCGTGCTGAAGGAGGCGACACCGTTCTGTAACCAGCACCTTGTTGTATCAGATTTGACAGGACCATCCACAGCCTGGTGTCAGGCTCCAGGCCGTGCTGAAGGAGGCGACACCGTTCTGTAACCAGCTCATTGTTATATCAGATTTGACAGGCCCATCCACAGCCTGGTGTCAGGCTCCAGGCCGTGCTGAAGGAGGCGACACCGTTCTGTAACCAGCTCCTTGTTATATCAGATTTGACAGGACCATCCACAGCCTGGTGTCAGGCTCCAGGACGTGCTGAAGGAGGCGACACCGTTCTGTAACCAGCTCCTTGTTATATCAGATTTGCCAGGACGATCCACAGCCTGGTGCCAGGCTCCAGGTCGTGCTGAAGGAGGCGACACCGTTCTGTAACCAGCTCCTTGTTATATCAGATTTGCCAGGACGATCCACAACCTGGTGTCAGGCTCCAGGCCGTGCTGAAGGAGGCGACACCGTTCTGTAACCAGCACCTTGTTGTATCAGATTTGACAGGACCATCCACAGCCTGGTGTCAGGCTCCAGGCCGTGCTGAAGGAGGCGACACCGTTCTGTAAAAAGCTCCTTGTTCTATCAGATTTGACAGGACCATCCACAGCCTGGTGTCATGCTCCCGGCCGTGCTGAAGGAGGTGACACCGTTCTGTAACCAGCTCCTTGTTATATCAGATTTGACAGGACCATCCACAGTCTGGTGTCAGGCTCCAGACCGTGCTGAAGGAGGCGACACCGTTCTGTAACCAGCTCATTGTTATATCATATGACAGGACCATCCACAGCCTGATGTCAGGCTCCAGGCCGTGCTGAAGGAGGCGACACCGTTCCGTAACCAACTCCTTGTTATATCAGATTTGACAGGACCATCCACAGCCTGGTGTCAGGCTCCAGGCCGTGCTGAAGGAGGCGACACCGTTCTGTAACAATCTCCTTGTTGTATCAGATTTGACAGGGCCATCCACAGCCTGGTGTCAGGCTCCAGGCCGTGCTGAAGGAGGTGACACCGTTCTGTAACCAGCTCCTTGTTATATCAGATTTGATAGGACCATCCACAGCCTGGTGTCAGGCTCCAGGCTGTGCTGAAGGAGGTGTCACCGTTCTGTAACCGGCTCCTTGTTATATCAGATTTGACAGGGCCATCCACAGCCTGGTGTCAGGCTCCAGGCCGTGCTGAAGGAGGCGACACCGTTCTGTAACCAGCACCTTCTAATATAAGATTTGACAGGACCATCCACAGCCTGGTGTCAGGCTCCAGGCCGTGCTAAAGTAGGCGACACCGTTCTGTAACCAGCTCCTTGTTGTATCAGATTTGACAGGACCATCCACAGCCTGGTGTCAGGCTCCAGGGCGTGTTGAAGGAGGCGACACCGTTCTGTAAGCAGCTCCTTGTTGTATCAGATTTGACAGGACCATCCACAGCCTGGTGTTAGAGTCTAGGCCGTGCTGAAGGAGGCGACACCGTTCTGTAATCAGCTCCTTGTTATATCAGATTTGACAGGACCATCCACAGCCTGATGTCAGGGTCCAGGCCGTGCGGAAGGAGGTGTCACCGTTCTGTAACCAGCTCCTTGTTATATCAGATTTGACAGGACCATCCACAGCCTGGTGTCAGGCTCCAGGCCGTGCTGAAGGAGGCGACACCGTTCTGTAACCAGCACCTTGTTATATCAGATTTGACAGGACCATCCACAGCCTGGTGTCAGGCTCCAGGCCGTGCTGAAGGAGGCGACACCGTTCTGTAACCAGCACCTTGTTATATCAGATTTGACAGGACCATCCACAGTCTGGTGTCATGCTCAAGGCCGTGCTGAAGGAGGCGACACCCTTCTGTAACCAGCTCCTTGTTATATCAGATTTGACAGGACCATCCACAGCCTGGTGTCAGGCTCCAGGCCGTGCTGAAGGAGGTGATGCCGTTCTGTAACCAGCACCTTGTTGTATCAGATTTGACAGGACCATCCACAGCCTGGTGTCAGGCTCCAGGCCGTGCTGAAGGAGGCGACACCGTTCTGTAAAAAGCTCCTTGTTCTATCAGATTTGACAGGACCATCCACAGCCTGGTGTCAGGCTCCAGGCCGTGCTGAATGAGGTGACAACGTTCTGTAACCAGCTCCTTGTTATTTCAGATTTGACAGGACCGTCCACAGCCTGGTGTCAGGCTCCAGGCCGTGCTGAAGGAGGCGACACCGTTCTGTAACCAACTCCTTGTTATATCAGATTTGACAGGACCATCCACAGCCTGGTGTCAGGCTCCAGGCCTTGCTGAAGGAGGCGACACCGTTCTGTAACCATCTCCTTGTTGTATCAGATTTGACAGGACCATCCACAGCCTGGTGTCAAGCTCCAGGCCGTGCTGAAGGAGGCGACACCGTACTGTAACCAGCTTCTTGTAATATATCAGATTTGACAGGACCATCCACAGCCTGGTGTCAGGCTCCAGGCCGTGCTGAAGGAGGCGACACCGTTCTGTAACCAGCTCCTTGTTCTATCAGATTTGACAGGACCATCCACAGCCTGGTGTCAGGTTCCAAGCCGTGCTGAAGGAGGCGACACCGTTCTGTAACCAGCTCCTTGTTATATCAGATTTGACAGGACCATCCACAGCCTGGTGTCAGGCTCCAGGCTGTGCTGAAGGAGGCGACACCGTTCTGTAACCAGCACCTTGTTGTATCAGATTTGACAGGACCATCCACAGCCTGGTGTCAGGCTCCAGGCCGTGCTGAAGGAGGCGACACCGTTCTGTAACCAGATCCTTGTTATATCAGATTTGACAGGCCCATCCACAGCCTGGTGTCAGGCTCCAGGCCGTGCTGAAGGAGGCGACACCGTTCTGTAACCAGCTCCTTGTTATATCAGATTTGACAGGACCATCCACAGCCTGGTGTCAGGCACCAGGACGTGCTGAAGGAGGCGACACCGTTCTGTAACCAGCTCCTTGTTATATCAGATTTGCCAGGACGATCCACAGCCTGGTGCCAGGCTCCAGGCCGTGCTGAAGGTGGCGACACCGTTCTGTAACCAACACCTTGTTATATCAGATTTGACAGGACCACCCACAGCCTGGTGTCAGGCTCCAGGCCGTGCTGAAGGAGGCAACACAGTTCTGTAACCAGCTCCTTGTTATATCAGATTTGACAGGACCATCCACAGCCTGGTGTCAGGCTCCAGGCCGTGCTGAAGGAGGCGACACCGTTCTGTAACCAGCTCCTTGTTATATCAGATTTGACAGGACCATCCACAGCCTGGTGTCAGGCTCCAGGCCGCACTGAAGGACGTGACACCGTTCTGTAACCAGTTCCTTGTTATATCAGATTTTACAGGACCATCCACAGCCTGGTGTCAGTCTCCAGGCCGTGCTGAAGGAGGTGACACCGTTCTGTAACCAGCTCCGTGTTATATCAGATTTGACAGGACCATCCACAGCCTGGAGTCAGGCTCCAGGCCGTGCTGAAGGAGGTGACACCGTTCTGTAACCAGCTCCTTGTTATATCAGATTTGACAGCACCATCCACAGCCTGGTGTCAGGCTCCAGGCCGTGCTGAAGGAGGTAACACCGTTCTGTAACCAGCTCCTTATTATATCAGATTTGACAGGACAATCCACAGCCTGGTGCCAGGCTCCAGGCCGTGCTGAAGGAGGCGACACCGTTCTGTAACCAGCACCTTGTTGTATCAGATTTGACAGGACCACCCAAAGCCTGGTGTCAGGCTCCAGGCCGTGCTGAAGGAGGCGACACCGTTCTGTAACCAGCTCCGTGTTATATCAGATTTGATAGGACCATCCACAGCCTGGTGTCAGGCTCCAGGCCGTGCTGAAGGAGGTGACACCGTTCTGTAACCAGGTCCTTGTTATATCAGATTTGACAGGACCATCCACAGCCTGTTGTCAGGCTCCAGGCCGTGCTGAAGGAGGCGACACCGTTCTGTAACCAGCACCTTGTTATATCAGATTTGACAGGACCATCCACAGCCTGGTGTCAGGCTCCAGGCCGTGCTGAAGGAGATGTCACCGTTGTGTAATCAGCTCCTTGTTATATCAGATTTGACAGGACCATCCACAGTCTGGTGTCAGGCTCCAGGCCGTGCTGAAGGAGGCGACACGGTACTGTAACCAGCACCTTGTTGTATCAGATTTGACAGGACCATCCACAGCCTGGTGTCAGGCTCCAGGCCGTGCTGAAGGAGGCGACACCGTTCTGTAACCAGCTCCTTGTTATATCAGATTTGACAGGCCCATCTACAGCCTGGTGTCAGGCTCCAGGCCGTGCTGAAGGAGGCGACACCGTTCTGTAACCAGCTCCTTGTTATATCAGATTTGACAGGGCCATCCACAGCCTGGTGTCAGGCTCCAGGACGTGCTGAAGGAGGCGACACCGTTCTGTAACCAGCTCCTTGTTAGATCAGATTTGCCAGGACGATCCACAGCCTGGTGCCAGGCTCCAGCGCGTGCTGAAGGAGGCGACACCGTTCTGTAACCAGCTCCTTGTTATATCAGATTTGACAGGACCATCCACAGCCTGGTGTCAGGCTCCAGGCCGTGCTGAAGGTGGCGACACCGTTCTGTAACCAACACCTTGTTATATCAGATTTGACAGGACCACCCACAGCCTGGTGTCAGGCTCCAGGCCGTGCTGAAGGAGGCAACACCGTTCTGTAACCAGCTCCTTGTTATATCAGATTTGACAGGAGCATCCACAGCCTGGTGTCAGGCTCCAGGCCGTGCTGAAGGAGGCGACACAGTTCTGTAACCAGCTCCTTGTTATATCAGATTTGACAGGACCATCCACAGCCTGGTGTCAGGCTCCAGGCCGTACTGAAGGACGCGACACCGTTCTGTAACTAGTTCCTTGTTATATCAGATTTTACAGGACCATCCACAGCCTGGTGTCAGTCTCCAGGCCGTGCTGAAGGAGATGACATCGTTCTGTAACCAGCTCCTTGTTATATCAGATTTGCCAGGACGATCCACAGCCTGGTGCCAGGCTCCAGGGCGTGCTGAAGGAGGCGACACCGTTCTGAAAGCAGCTCCTTGTTATATCAGATTTGATAGGACCATCCACAGCCTGGTGTCAGGCTCCAGGCTGTGCTGAAGGAGGTGTCACCGTTCTGTAACCGGCTCCTTGTTATATCAGATTTGACAGGACCATCCACAGCCTGGTGTCAGGCTCCAGGCCGTGCTGAAGGAGGCGACACCGTTCTGTAACCAGCACCTTCTAATATAAGATTTGACAGGACCATCCACAGCCTGGTGTCAGGCTCCAGGCCGTGCTAAAGTAGGCGACACCGTTCTGTAACCAGCTCCTTGTTGTATCAGATTTGACAGGACCATCCACAGCCTGGTGTCAGGCTCCAGGGCGTGTTGAAGGAGGCGACACCGTTCTGTAAGCAGCTCCTTGTTGTATCAGATTTGACAGGACCATCCACAGCATTGTGTCAGGCTCCAGGGCGTGCTGAAGGAGGCGACACTGTTCTCTTACCAGCTCCTTGTTATATCATATTTGACAGGACCATCCACAGCCTGGTGTCAGGCTCCAGGCCGTGCTGAAGGAGGCGACACCGTTCTGTAACCAGCTCCTTGTTGTATCAGATTTGACAGGACCATCCACAGCCTAGTGTCAGGCTCCAGGGCGTGTTGAAGGAGGCGACACCGTTCTGTAACCAGCTCCTTGTTGTATCAGATTTGACAGGACCATCCACAGCCTGGTGTCAGGCGCCAGGGCGTGCTGAAGGAGGCGACACCGTTCTGTAACCAGCTCCTTGTTATATCATATTTGACAGGACCATCCATAGCCTGGTGTTAGAGTCCAGGCCGTGCTGAAGGAGGCGACACCGTTCTGTAATCAGCTCCTTGTTATATCAGATTTGACAGGACCATCCACAGCCTGACGTCAGGCTCCAGGCCGTGCGGAAGGAGGTGTCACCGTTCTGTAACCAGCTCCTTGTTATATCAGATTTGACAGGACCATCCACAGCCTGGTGTCAGGCTCCAGGCCGTGCTGAAGGAGGCGACACCGTTCTGTAACCAGCACCTTGTTATATCAGATTTGACAGGACCATCCACAGCCTGGTGTCAGGCTCCACGCCGTGCTGAAGGAGGCGACACCGTTCTGTAACCAGCACCTTGTTATTTCAGATTTGACAGGACCATCCACAGTCTGGTGTCATGCTCCAGGCCGTGCTGAAGGAGGCGACACCCTTCTGTAACCAGCTCCTTGTTTTATCAGATTTGACAGGACCATCCACAGCCTGGTGTCAGGCTCCAGGCCGTGCTGAATGTGGTGACAACGTTCTGTAACCAGCTCCTTGTTATTTCAGATTTGACAGGACCGTCCACAGCCTGGTGTCAGGCTCCAGGCCGTGCTGAAGGAGGCGACACCGTTCTGTAACCAACTCCTTGTTATATCAGATTTGACAGGACCATCCACAGCCTGGTGCCAGGCTCCAGGGCGTGCTGAAGGAGGCGACACCGTTCTGTAACCGGCACCTTGTTATATCAGATTTGACAGGACCATCCACAACCTGGTGTCAGGCTCCAGGCCGTGCTGAAGGTGGCGACACCGTTCTGTAACCAACACCTTGTTATATCAGATTTGACAGGACTCCCCACAGCCTGGTGTCAGGCTCCAGGCCGTGCTGAAGGAGGCGACACAGTTCTGTAACCAGCTCCTTGTTATATCAGATTTGACAGGACCATCCACAACCTGGTGTCAGGCTCCAGGCCGTGCTGAAGGTGGCGACACCATACTGTAACCAGCTCCTTGTTATATCAGATTTGACAGGACCATCCACTACCTGGTGTCAGGTTCCAGGCCGTGCTGAAGGAGGCAACACAGTTCTGTAACCAGCTCCTTGTTATATCAGATTTGACAGGACCATCCACAGCCTGGTGTCAGGCTCCAGGCCGTGCTGAAGGAGGCGACACCGTTCTGTAACCAGCTCCTTGTTATATCAGATTTGACAGGACCATCCACAGCCTGGTGTCAGTCTCCAGGCCGCACTGAAGGACGTGACACCGTTCTATAACCAGCACCTTGTTATATCAGATTTTACAGGACCATCCACAGCCTGGTGTCAGTCTCCAGGCCGTGCTGAAGGAGGTGACACCGATCTGTAACCAGCTCCGTGTTATATCAGATTTGACAGGACCATCCACAGCCTGGAGTCAGGCTCCAGGCCGTGCTGAAGGAGGTGACACCGTTCTGTAACCAGCTCCTTGTTATATCAGATTTGACAGCACCATCCACAGCCTGGTGTCAGGCTCCAGGCCGTGCTGAAGGAGGTAACACCGTTCTGTAACCAGCTCCTTATTATATCAGATTTGACAGGACAATCCACAGCCTGGTGCCAGGCTCCAGGCCGTGCTGAAGGAGGCGACACCGTTCTGTAACCAGCACCTTGTTGTATCAGATTTGACAGGACCACCCAAAGCCTGGTGTCAGGCTCCAGTCCGTGCTGAAGGAGGCGACACCGTTCTGTAACCAGCTCCGTGTTATATCAGATTTGATAGGACCATCCACAGCCTGGTGTCAGGCTCCAGGCCGTGCTGAAGGAGGTGACACCGTTCTGTAACCAGCTCCTTGTTATATCAGATTTGACAGGACCATCCACAGCCTGTTGTCAGGCTCCAGGCCGTGCTGAAGGAGGCGACACCGTTCTGTAACCAGCACCTTGTTATATCAGATTTGACAGGACCATCCACAGCCTGGTGTCAGGCTCCAGGCCGTGCTGATGAGATGTCACCGTTGTGTAATCAGCTCCTTGTTATATCAGATTTGACAGGACCATCCACAGCCTGGTGTCAGGCTCCATGCCGTGCTGAAGGAGGCGACACGGTACTGTAACCAGCACCTTGTTGTATCAGATTTGACAGGACCATCCACAGTCTGGTGTCATGCTCCAGGCCGTGCTGAAGGAGGCGACACCCTTCTGTAACCAGCTCCTTGTTATATCAGATTTGACAGGACCATCCACAGCCTGGTGTCAGGCTCCAGGCCGTGCTGAAGGAGGTGATACCGTTCTGTAACCAGCACCTTGTTGTATCAGATTTGACAGGACCATCCACAGCCTGGTTTCAGGCTCCAGGCCGTGCTGAAGGAGGCGACACCGTTCTGTAAAAAGCTCCTTGTTCTATCAGATTTGACAGGACCATCCACAGCCTGGTGTCAGGCTCCAGGCCGTGCTGAATGAGGTGACAACGTTCTGTAACCAGCTCCTTGTTATTTCAGATTTGACAGGACCGTCCACAGCCTGGTGTCAGGCTCCAGGCCGTGCTGAAGTAGGCGACACCGTTCTGTAACCAACTCCTTGTTATATCAGATTTGACAGGACCATCCACAGCCTGGTGCCAGGCTCCAGGGCGTGCTGAAGGAGGCGACACCGTTCTGTAACCAGCTCCTTGTTATATCAGATTTGACAGGACCATCCACAACCTGGTGTCAGGCTCCAGGCCGTGCTGAAGGTGGCGACACCGTTCTGTAACGAACACCTTGTTATATCAGATTTGACAGGACCACCCACAGCCTGGTGTCAGGCTCCAGGCCGTGCTGAAGGAGGCGACACAGTTCTGTAACCAGCTCCTTGTTATATCAGATTTGACAGGACCATCCACAACCTGGTGTCAGGCTCCAGGCCGTGCTGAAGGTGGCGACACCATTCTGTAACCAGCTCCTTGTTATATCAGATTTGACAGGACCATCCACTACCTGGTGTCAGGTTCCAGGCCGTGCTGAAGGAGGCAACACAGTTCTTTAACCAGCTCCTTGTTATATCAGATTTGACAGGACCATCCACAGCCTGGTGTCAGGCTCCAGGCCGTGCTGAAGGAGGCGACACCGTTCTGTAACCAGCTCCTTGTTATATCAGATTTGACAGGACCATCCACAGCCTGGTGTCAGGCTCCAGGCCGCACTGAAGGACGTGACACCGTTCTGTAACCAGTTCCTTGTTATATCAGATTTTACAGGACCATCCACAGCCTGGTGTCAGTCTCCAGGCCGTGCTGAAGGAGGTGACACCGTTCTGTAACCAGCTCCGTGTTATATCAGATTTGACAGGACCATCCACAGCCTGGAGTCAGGCTCCAGGCCGTGCTGAAGGAGGTGACACCGTTCTGTAACCAGCTCCTTGTTATATCAGATTTGACAGCACCATCCACAGCCTGGTGTCAGGCTCCAGGCCGTGCTGAAGGAGGTAACACCGTTCTGTAACCAGCTCCTTATTATATCAGATTTGACAGGACAATCCACAGCCTGGTGCCAGGCTCCAGGCCGTGCTGAAGGAGGCGACACCGTTCTGTAACCAGCACCTTGTTGTATCAGATTTGACAGGACCACCCAAAGCCTGGTGTCAGGCTCCAGGCCGTGCTGAAGGAGGCGACACCGTTCTGTAACCAGCTCCGTGTTATATCAGATTTGATAGGACCATCCACAGCCTGGTGTCAGGCTCCAGGCCGTGCTGAAGGAGGTGACACCGTTCTGTAACCAGCTCCTTGTTATATCAGATTTGACAGGACCATCCACAGCCTGTTGTCAGGCTCCAGGCCGTGCTGAAGGAGGCGACACCATTCTGTAACCAGCACCTTGTTATATCAGATTTGACAGGACCATCCACAGCCTGGTGTCAGGCTCCAGGCCGTGCTGAAGGAGATGTCACCGTTGTGTAATCAGCTCCTTGTTATATCAGATTTGACAGGACCATCCACAGCCTGGTGTCAGGCTCCAGGCCGTGCTGAAGGAGGCGACACGGTACTGTAACCAGCACCTTGTTGTATCAGATTTGACAGGACCATCCACAGCCTGGTGTCAGGCTCCAGGCCGTGCTGAAGGAGGCGGCACCGTTCTGTAACCAGCTCCTTGTTATATCAGATTTGACAGGCCCATCCACAGCCTGGTGTCAGGCTCCAGGCCGTGCTGAAGGAGGCGACACCGTTCTGTAACCAGCTCCTTGTTATATCAGATTTGCCAGGACGATCCACAGCCTGGTGCCAGGCTCCAACGCGTGCTGAAGGAGGCGACACCGTTCTGTAACCAGCTCCTTGTTATATCAGATTTGACAGGACCATCCACAGCCTGGTGTCAGGCTCCAGGCCGTGCTGAAGGTGGCGACACCGTTCTGTAACCAACACCTTGTTATATCAGATTTGACAGGACCACCCACAGCCTGGTGTCAGGCTCCAGGCCGTGCTGAAGGAGGCAACACCGTTCTGTAACTAGTTCCTTGTTATATCAGATTTTACAGGACCATCCACAGCCTGGTGTCAGTCTCCAGGCCGTGCTGAAGGAGATGACACCGTTCTGTAACCAGCTCCGTGTTATATCAGATTTGACAGGACCATCCACAGCCTGGAGTCAGGCTCCAGGCCGTGCTGAAGGAGGTGACACCGTTCTGTAACAAGCTCCTTGTTATATCAGATTTGACAGCACCATCCACAGCCTGGTGACAGGCTCCAGGCCGTGCTGAAGAAGGTGACACCGTTCTGTAACCAGCTCCTTGTTATATCAGATTTGACAGGACCATCCACAGCCTGGTGCCAGGCTCCAGGCCGTGCTGAAGGAGGCGACACCGTTCTGCAACCAGCACCTTGTTGTATCAAATTTGACAGGACCACCCACAGCCTGGCGTCAGGCTCCAGGCCGTGCTGAAGGAGGCGACACCGTTCTGTAACCAGCTCCGTGTTTTCTCAGATTTGATAGGACCATCCACAACCTGGTGTCAGGCTCCAGGCCGTGCTGAAGGAGGTGACACCGTTCTGTAACCAGCTCCTTGTTATACCAGATTTGACAGGACCATCCACAGCCTGTTGTCAGGCTCCAGGCCGTGCTGAAGGAGGTAACACCGTTCTGTAACCAGCACCTTGTTATATCAGATTTGACAGGACCATCCACAGCCTGGTGTCAGGCTCCAGGCCGTGCTGAAGGAGATGTCACCGTTCTGTAACCAGCTCCTTGTTATATCAGATTTGACAGGATCATCCACAGCCTGGTTTCAGGCTCCAGGCCGTGCTGAAGAAGATGTCACCGTTGTGTAACCAGCTCCTTGTTATACCAGATTTGACAGGACCATCCACAGCCTGTTGTCAGGCTCCAGGCCGTGCTGAAGGAGGTAACACCGTTCTGTAACCAGCACCTTGTTATATCAGATTTGACAGGACCATCCACAGCCTGGTGTCAGGCTCCAGGCCGTGCTGAAGGAGGTGACACCGTTCTGTAACCACCTCCTTGTTATATCAGATTTGACAGCACCATCCACAGCCTGGTGTCAGGCTCCAGGCCGTGCTGAAGGAGGTAACACCGTTCTGTAACCAGCTCCTTATTATATCAGATTTGACAGGACAATCCACAGCCTGGTGCCAGGCTCCAGGCCGTGCTGAAGGAGGCGACACCGTTCTGTAACCAGCACCTTGTTGTATCAGATTTGACAGGACCACCCAAAGCCTGGTGTCAGGCTCCAGGCCGTGCTGAAGGAGGCGACACCGTTCTGTAACCAGCTCCGTGTTATATCAGATTTGATAGGACCATCCACAGCCTGGTGTCAGGCTCCAGGCCGTGCTGAAGGAGGTGACACCGTTCTGTAACCAGCTCCTTGTTATATCAGATTTGACAGGACCATCCACAGCCTGTTGTCAGGCTCCAGGCCGTGCTGAAGGAGGCGACACCGTTCTGTAACCAGCACCTTGTTATATCAGATTTGACAGGACCATCCACAGCCTGGTGTCAGGCTCCAGGCCGTGCTGAAGAAGATGTCACCGTTGTGTAATCAGCTCCTTGTTATATCAGATTTGACAGGACCATCCACAGCCTGTTGTCAGGCTCCAGGCCGTGCTGAAGGAGGCAACACCGTTCTGTAACCAGCACCTTGTTATATCAGATTTGACAGGACCATCCACAGCCTGGTGTCAGGCTCCAGGCCGTGCTGAAGGAGATGTCACCGTTCTGTAACCAGCTCCTTGTTATATCAGATTTGACAGGACCATCCACAGCCTGGTTTCAGGCTCCAGGCCGTGCTGAAGGAGGTGACACCGTTCTGTAACCAGCTCCTTGTTATATCAGATTTGACAGCACCATCCACAGCCTGGTGTCAGGCTCCAGGCCGTGCTGAAGGAGGTAACACCGTTCTGTAACCAGCTCCTTATTATATCAGATTTGACAGGACAATCCACAGCCTGGTGCCAGGCTCCAGGCCGTGCTGAAGGAGGCGACACCGTTCTGTAACCAGCACCTTGTTGTATCAGATTTGACAGGACCACCCAAAGCCTGGTGTCAGGCTCCAGGCCGTGCTGAAGGAGGCGACACCGTTCTGTAACCAGCTCCGTGTTATATCAGATTTGATAGGACCATCCACAGCCTGGTGTCAGGCTCCAGGCCGTGCTGAAGGAGGTGACACCGTTCTGTAACCAGCTCCTTGTTATATCAGATTTGACAGGACCATCCACAGCCTGTTGTCAGGCTCCAGGCCGTGCTGAAGGAGGCGACACCGTTCTGTAACCAGCACCTTGTTATATCAGATTTGACAGGACCATCCACAGCCTGGTGTCAGGCTCCAGGCCGTGCTGAAGGAGATGTCACCGTTGTGTAATCAGCTCCTTGTTATATCAGATTTGACAGGACCATCCACAGCCTGGTGTCAGGCTCCAGGCCGTGCTGAAGGAGGCGACACGGTACTGTAACCAGCACCTTGTTGTATCAGATTTGACAGGACCATCCACAGCCTGGTGTCAGGCTCCAGGCCGTGCTGAAGGAGGCGACACCGTTCTGTAACCAGCTCCTTGTTATATCAGATTTGACAGGCCCATCCACAGCCTGGTGTCAGGCTCCAGGCCGTGCTGAAGGAGGCGACACCGTTCTGTAACCAGCTCCTTGTTATATCAGATTTGACAGGGCCATCCACAGCCTGTTGTCAGGCTCCAGGACGTGCTGAAGTAGGCGACACCGTTCTGTAACCAACACCTTGTTATATCAGATTTGACAGGACCACCCACAGCCTGGTGTCAGGCTCCAGGCCGTGCTGAAGGAGGCAACACCGTTCTGTAACTAGTTCCTTGTTATATCAGATTTTACAGGACCATCCACAGCCTGGTGTCAGTCTCCAGGCCGTGCTGAAGGAGATGACTCCGTTCTGTAACCAGCTCCGTGTTATATCAGATTTGATAGGACCATCCACAATGTCACCGTTGTGTAATCAGCTCCTTGTTATATCAGATTTGACAGGACCATCCACAGCCTGTTGTCAGGCTCCAGGCCGTGCTGAAGGAGGCAACACCGTTCTGTACCCAGCACCTTGTTATATCAGATTTGACAGGACCATCCACAGCCTGGTGTCAGGCTCCAGGCCGTGCTGAAGGAGATGTCACCGTTCTGTAACCAGCTCCTTGTTATATCAGATTTGACAGGACCATCCACAGCCTGGTCTCAGGCTCCAGGCCGTGCTGAAGGAGGCGACACCGTTCTGTAAACAGCACCTTGTTTTATCAGATTTGACAGGACCATCCACAGCCTGGTTTCAGGCTCCAAGCCGTGCTGCAGGAGGCGACACCGTTCTGCAACCAGCTCCTTGTTGTATCAGATTTGATAGGACCATCCACAGCCTTGTGTCAGGCTCCAGGCCGTGCTGAAGGAGGCGACACCGTTCTGTAACCAGCTCCTTGTTATATCAGATTTGACAGGACCATCCACAGTCTGGTGTCAGGCTCCAGGCCGTGCTGAAGGAGGTGAGATCGTTCTGTAACCAGCACTTTGTTGTATCAGATTTGACAGGACCATCCACAGCCTGGTGTCAGGCTCCAGGCCGTGCTGAAGGAAGTGACACCGTTCTGTAACCAGCTCCTTGTTATATAAGATTTGACAGGACCATCCACAGCCTGGTGTCAGGCTCCAGGCCGTGCTGAAGGAGGCGACACCGTTCTGTAACCAGCTCCTTGTTATATCAGATTTGAAAGGACCATCCACAGCCTGGTGTCAGGCTCCAGGCCGTACTGAAGGAGGCGACACCGTTCTGTAACCAGCTCCTTGTTCTATCAGATTTGACAGGACCATCCACAGCCTGGTGTGAGGTTCCAGGCCGTGCTGAAGGAGGTGTCACCGTTCTGTAATCAGCTCCTTGTTATATCAGATTTGACAGGCCCATCCACAGCCTGGTGTCAGGCTCCAGGCCGTGCTGAAGGAGGTGTCACCGTTCTGTAATCAGCTCCTTGTTATATCAGATTTGACAGGCCCATCCACAGCCTGGTGTCAGGCTCCAGGCCGTGCTGAAGGAGATGTCACCGTTCTGTAATCAGCTCCTTGTTATATCAGATTTGACAGGACCATCCACAGCCTGGTGTCAGGCTCCAGGCCGTGCTGAAGGAGGCGACACCGTTCTGTAACCAGCACCTTGTTGTATCAGATTTGACAGGACCATCCACAGCCTGGTGTCAGGCTCCAGGCCGTGCTGAAGGAGGCGACACCGTTCTGTAACCAGCTCCTTGTTATATCAGATTTGACAGGCCCATCCACAGCCTGGTGTCAGGTTCCAGGCCGTGCTGAAGGTGGCGACACCGTTCTGTAACCAACACCTTGTTATATCAGATTTGACAGGACCACCCACAGCCTGGTGTCAGGCTCCAGGCCGTGCTGAAGGAGGCAACACCGTTCTGTAACCAGCTCCTTGTTATATCAGATTTGACAGGACCATCCACAGCCTGGTGTCAGTCTCCAGGCCGTGCTGAAGGAGGTGACAACGTTCTGTAACCAGCTCCGTGTTATATCAGATTTGACAGTACCATCCACAGCCTGGAGTCAGGCTCCAGGCCGTGCTGAAGGAGGTGTCACCGTTCTGTAACCAGCTGCTTGTTATATCAGATTTGACAGCACCATCCACAGCCTGGTGTCAGGCTCCAGGCCGTGCTGAAGGAGGCGACACCGTTCTGTAACCAGCACCTTGTTGTATCAGATTTGACAGGACCATCCACAGCCTGGTGTCAGGCTCCAGGCCGTGCTGAAGGAGGCGACACCGTTCTGTAACCAGCTCCTTGTTATATCAGATTTGACAGGCCCATCCACAGCCTGGTGTCAGGTTCCAGGCCGTGCTGAAGGTGGCGACACCGTTCTGTAACCAACACCTTGTTATATCAGATTTGACAGGACCACCCACAGCCTGGTGTCAGGCTCCAGGCCGTGCTGAAGGAGGCAACACCGTTCTGTAACCAGCTCCTTGTTATATCAGATTTGACAGGACCATCCACAGCCTGGTGTCAGTCTCCAGGCCGTGCTGAAGGAGGTGACAACGTTCTGTAACCAGCTCCGTGTTATATCAGATTTGACAGGACCATCCACAGCCTGGAGTCAGGCTCCAGGCCGTGCTGAAGGAGGTGTCACCGTTCTGTAACAAGCTGCTTGTTATATCAGATTTGACAGCACCATCCACAGCCTGGTGTCAGGCTCCAGGCCGTGCTGAAGGAGGCGACACCGTTCTGTAACCAGCACCTTGTTGTATCAGATTTGACAGGACCACCCACAGCCTGGTGTCAGGCTCCAGGCCGTGCTGAAGGAGGCGACACCGTTCTGTAACCAGCTCCGTGTTATATCAGATTTGACAGGCCCATCCTCAGCCTGGTGTCAGGCTCCAGGCCGTGCTGAAGGAGGCGACACCGTTCTGTAACCAGCTCCTTGTTATATCAGATTTGACAGGGCCATCCACAGCCTAGTGTCAGGCTCCAGGACGTGCTGAAGGAGGCGACACCGTTCTGTAACCAGCTCCTTGTTATATCAGATTTGCCAGGACGATCCACAGCCTGGTGCCAGGCTCCAGCGCGTGCTGAAGGAGGCGACACCGTTCTGTAACCAGCTCCTTGTTATATCAGATTTGACAGGACCATCCACAGCCTGGTGTCAGGCTCCAGGCCGTGCTGAAGGTGGCGACACCGTTCTGTAACCAGCACCTTGTTATATCAGATTTGACAGGACCACCCACAGCCTGGTGTCAGGCTCAAGGCCGTGCTGAAGGAGGCAACACCGTTCTGTAACCAGCTCCTTGTTATATCAGATTTGACAGGAGCATCCACAGCCTGGTGTCAGGCTCCAGGCCGTGCTGAAGGAGGCGACACAGTTCTGTAACCAGCTCCTTGTTATATCAGATTTGACAGGACCATCCACAACCTGGTGTCAGGCTCCAGGCCGTGCTGAAGGTGGCGACACCAACTGTAACCAGCTCCTTGTTATATCAGATTTGACAGGACCATCCACTACCTGGTGTCAGGTTCCAGGCCGTGCTGAAGGAGGCAACACAGTTCTGTAACCAGCTCCTTGTTATATCAGATTTGACAGGACCATCCACAGCCTGGTGTCAGGCTCCAGGCCGTGCTGAAGGAGGCGACACCGTTCTGTAACCAGCTCCTTGTTATATCAGATTTGACAGGACCATCCACAGCCTGGTGTCAGGCTCCAGGCCGCACTGAAGGACGTGACACCGTTCTGTAACCAGTTCCTTGTTATATCAGATTTTACAGGACCATCCACAGCCTGGTGTCAGTCTCCAGGCCGTGCTGAAGGAGGTGACACCGATCTGTAACCAGCTCCGTGTTATATCAGATTTGACAGGACCATCCACAGCCTGGAGTCAGGCTCCAGGCCGTGCTGAAGGAGGTGACACCGTTCTGTAACCAGCTCCTTGTTATATCAGATTTGACAGCACCATCCACAGCCTGGTGTCAGGCTCCAGGCCGTGCTGAAGGAGGTAACACCGTTCTGTAACCAGCTCCTTATTATATCAGATTTGACAGGACAATCCACAGCCTGGTGCCAGGCTCCAGGCCGTGCTGAAGGAGGCGACACCGTTCTGTAACCAGCACCTTGTTGTATCAGATTTGACAGGACCACCCAAAGCCTGGTGTCAGGCTCCAGTCCGTGCTGAAGGAGGCGACACCGTTCTGTAACCAGCTCCGTGTTATATCAGATTTGATAGGACCATCCACAGCCTGGTGTCAGGCTCCAGGCCGTGCTGAAGGAGGTGACACCGTTCTGTAACCAGCTCCTTGTTATATCAGATTTGACAGGACCATCCACAGCCTGTTGTCAGGCTCCAGGCCGTGCTGAAGGAGGCGACACCGTTCTGTAACCAGCACCTTGTTATATCAGATTTGACAGGACCATCCACAGCCTGGTGTCAGGCTCCAGGCCGTGCTGAAGGAGATGTCACCGTTGTGTAATCAGCTCCTTGTTATATCAGATTTGACAGGACCATCCACAGCCTGGTGTCAGGCTCCATGCCGTGCTGAAGGAGGCGACACGGTACTGTAACCAGCACCTTGTTGTATCAGATTTGACAGGACCATCCACAGTCTGGTGTCATGCTCCAGGCCGTGCTGAAGGAGGCGACACCCTTCTGTAACCAGCTCCTTGTTATATCAGATTTGACAGGACCATCCACAGCCTGGTGTCAGGCTCCAGGCCGTGCTGAAAGAGGTGATACCGTTCTGTAACCAGCACCTTGTTGTATCAGATTTGACAGGACCATCCACAGCCTGGTGTCAGGCTCCAGGCCGTGCTGAAGGAGGCGACACCGTTCTGTAAAAAGCTCCTTGTTCTATCAGATTTGACAGGACCATCCACAGCCTGGTGTCAGGCTCCAGACCGTGCTGAATGAGGTGACAACGTTCTGTAACCAGCTCCTTGTTATTTCAGATTTGACAGGACCGTCCACAGACTGGTGTCAGGCTCCAGGCCGTGCTGAAGGAGGCGACACCGTTCTGTAACCAACTCCTTGTTATATCAGATTTGACAGGACCATCCACAGCCTGGTGCCAGGCTCCAGGGCGTGCAGAAGGAGGCGACACCGTTCTGTAACCAGCTCCTTGTTATATCAGATTTGACCGGACCATCCACAACCTGGTGTCAGGCTCCAGGCCGTGCTGAAGGTGGCGACACCGTTCTGTAACCAGCACCTTGTGATATCAGATTTGACAGGACCACCCACAGCCTGGTGTCAGGCTCAAGGCCGTGCTGAAGGAGGCAACACCGTTCTGTAACCAGCTCCTTGTTATATCAGATTTGACAGGAGCATCCACAGCCTGGTGTCAGGCTCCAGGCCGTGCTGAAGGAGGCGACACAGTTCTGTAACCAGCTCCTTGTTATATCAGATTTGACAGGACCATCCACAACCTGGTGTCAGGCTCCAGGCCGTGCTGAAGGTGGCGACACCAACTGTAACCAGCTCCTTGTTATATCAGATTTGACAGGACCATCCACTACCTGGTGTCAGGTTCCAGGCCGTGCTGAAGGAGGCAACACAGTTCTGTAACCAGCTCCTTGTTATATCAGATTTGACAGGACCATCCACAGCCTGGTGTCAGGCTCCAGGCCGTGCTGAAGGAGGCGACACCGTTCTGTAACCAGCTCCTTGTTATATCAGATTTGACAGGACCATCCACAGCCTGGTGTCAGGCTCCAGGCCGCACTGAAGGACGTGACACCGTTCTGTAACCAGTTCCTTGTTATATCAGATTTTACAGGACCATCCACAGCCTGGTGTCAGTCTCCAGGCCGTGCTGAAGGAGGTGACACCGATCTGTAACCAGCTCCGTGTTATATCAGATTTGACAGGACCATCCACAGCCTGGAGTCAGGCTCCAGGCCGTGCTGAAGGAGGTGACACCGTTCTGTAACCAGCTCCTTGTTATATCAGATTTGACAGCACCATCCACAGCCTGGTGTCAGGCTCCAGGCCGTGCTGAAGGAGGTAACACCGTTCTGTAACCAGCTCCTTATTATATCAGATTTGACAGGACAATCCACAGCCAGGTGCCAGGCTCCAGGCCGTGCTGAAGGAGGCGACACCGTTCTGTAACCAGCACCTTGTTGTATCAGGTTTGACAGGACCACCCAAAGCCTGGTGTCAGGCTCCAGTCCGTGCTGAAGGAGGCGACACCGTTCTGTTACCAGCTCCGTGTTATATCAGATTTGATAGGACCATCCACAGCCTGGTGTCAGGCTCCAGGCCGTGCTGAAGGAGGTGACACCGTTCTGTAACCAGCTCCTTGTTATATCAGATTTGACAGGACCATCCACAGCCTGTTGTCAGGCTCCAGGCCGTGCTGAAGGAGGCGACACCGTTCTGTAACCAGCACCTTGTTATATCAGATTTGACAGGACCATCCACAGCCTGGTGTCAGGCTCCAGGCCGTGCTGAAGGAGATGTCACCGTTGTGTAATCAGCTCCTTGTTATATCAGATTTGACAGGACCATCCACAGCCTGGTGTCAGGCTCCATGCCGTGCTGAAGGAGGCGACACGGTACTGTAACCAGCACCTTGTTGTATCAGATTTGACAGGACCATCCACAGTCTGGTGTCATGCTCCAGGCCGTGCTGAAGGAGGCGACACCCTTCTGTAACCAGCTCCTTGTTATATCAGATTTGACAGGACCATCCACAGCCTGGTGTCAGGCTCCAGGCCGTGCTGAAAGAGGTGATACCGTTCTGTAACCAGCACCTTGTTGTATCAGATTTGACAGGACCATCCACAGCCTGGTGTCAGGCTCCAGGCCGTGCTGAAGGAGGCGACACCGTTCTGTAAAAAGCTCCTTGTTCTATCAGATTTGACAGGACCATCCACAGCCTGGTGTCAGGCTCCAGGCCGTGCTGAATGAGGTGACAACGTTCTGTAACCAGCTCCTTGTTATTTCAGATTTGACAGGACCGTCCACAGCCTGGTGTCAGGCTCCAGGCCGTGCTGAAGGAGGCGACACCGTTCTGTAACCAACTCCTTGTTATATCAGATTTGACAGGACCATCCACAGCCTGGTGCCAGGCTCCAGGGCGTGCTGAAGGAGGCGACACCGTTCTGTAACCAGCTCCTTGTTATATCAGATTTGACCGGACCATCCACAACCTGGTGTCAGGCTCCAGGCCGTTCTGAAGGTGGCGACACCGTTCTGTAACGAACACCTTGTTATATCAGATTTGACAGGACCACCCACAGCCTGGTGTCAGGCTCCAGGCCGTGCTGAAGGAGGCGACACAGTTCTGTAACCAGCTCCTTGTTATATCAGATTTGACAGGACCATCCACAACCTGGTGTCAGGCTCCAGGCCGTGCTGAAGGTGGCGACACCATTCTGTAACCAGCTCCTTGTTATATCAGATTTGACAGGACCATCCACTACCTGGTGTCAGGTTCCAGGCCGTGCTGAAGGAGGCAACACAGTTCTGTAACCAGCTCCTTGTTATATCAGATTTGACAGGACCATCCACAGCCTGGTGTCAGGCTCCAGGCCGTGCTGAAGGAGGCGACACCGTTCTGTAACCAGCTCCTTGTTATATCAGATTTGACAGGACCATCCACAGCCTGGTGTCAGGCTCCAGGCCGCACTGAAGGACGTGACACCGTTCTGTAACCAGTTCCTTGTTATATCAGCTTTTACAGGACCATCCACAGCCTGGTGTCAGTCTCCAGGCCGTGCTGAAGGAGGTGACACCGTTCTGTAACCAGCTCCGTGTTATATCAGATTTGACAGGACCATCCACAGCCTGGAGTCAGGCTCCAGGCCGTGCTGAAGGAGGTGACACCGTTCTGTAACCAGCTCCTTGTTATATCAGATTTGACAGCACCATCCACAGCCTGGTGTCAGGCTCCAGGCCGTGCTGAAGGAGGTAACACCGTTCTGTAACCAGCTCCTTATTATATCAGATTTGACAGGACAATCCACAGCCTGGTGCCAGGCTCCAGGCCGTGCTGAAGGAGGCGACACCGTTCTGTAACCAGCACCTTGTTGTATCAGATTTGACAGGACCACCCAAAGCCTGGTGTCAGGCTCCAGGCCGTGCTGAAGGAGGCGACACCGTTCTGTAACCAGCTCCGTGTTATATCAGATTTGATAGGACCATCCACAGCCTGGTGTCAGGCTCCAGGCCGTGCTGAAGGAGGTGACACCGTTCTGTAACCAGCTCCTTGTTATATCAGATTTGACAGGACCATCCACAGCCTGTTGTCAGGCTCCAGGCCGTGCTGAAGGAGGCGACACCGTTCTGTAACCAGCACCTTGTTATATCAGATTTGACAGGACCATCCACAGCCTGGTGTCAGGCTCCAGGCCGTGCTGAAGGAGATGTCACCGTTGTGTAATCAGCTCCTTGTTATATCAGATTTGACAGGACCATCCACAGCCTGGTGTCAGGCTCCAGGCCGTGCTGAAGGAGGCGACACGGTACTGTAACCAGCACCTTGTTGTATCAGATTTGACAGGACCATCCACAGCCTGGTGTCAGGCTCCAGGCCGTGCTGAAGGAGGCGACACCGTTCTGTAACCAGCTCCTTGTTATATCAGATTTGACAGGCCCATCCACAGCCTGGTGTCAGGCTCCAGGCCGTGCTGAAGGAGGCGACACCGTTCTGTAACCAGCTCCTTGTTATATCAGATTTGACAGGGCCATCCACAGCCTGGTGTCATGCTCCAGGACGTGCTGAAGGAGGCGACACCGTTCTGTAACCAGCTCCTTGTTATATCAGATTTGCCAGGACGATCCACAGCCTGGTGCCAGGCTCCAACGCGTGCTGAAGGAGGCGACACCGTTCTGTAACCAGCTCCTTGTTATATCAGATTTGACAGGACCATCCACAGCCTGGTGTCAGGCTCCAGGCCGTGCTGAAGGTGGCGACACCGTTCTGTAACAAACACCTTGTTATATCAGATTTGACAGGACCACCCACAGCCTGGTGTCAGGCTCCAGGCCGTGCTGAAGGAGGCAACATCGTTCTGTAACTAGTTCCTTGTTATATCAGATTTTACAGGACCATCCACAGCCTGGTGTCAGTCTCCAGGCCGTGCTGAAGGAGATGACACCGTTCTGTAACCAGCTCCGTGTTATATCAGATTTGACAGGACCATCCACAGCCTGGAGTCAGGCTCCAGGCCGTGCTGAAGGAGGTGACACCGTTCTGTAACAAGCTCCTTGTTATATCAGATTTGACAGCACCATCCACAGCCTGGTGACAGGCTCCAGGCCGTGCTGAAGGAGGTGACACCGTTCTGTAACCAGCTCCTTGTTATATCAGATTTGACAGGACCATCCACAGCCTGGTTCCAGGCTCCAGGCCGTGCTGAAGGAGGCGACACCGTTCTGTAACCAGCACCTTGTTGTATCAAATTTGACAGGACCACCCACAGCCTGGCGTCAGGCTCCAGGCCGTGCTGAAGGAGGCGACACCGTTCTGTAACCAGCTCCGTGTTTTCTCAGATTTGATAGGACCATCCACAACCTGGTGTCAGGCTCCAGGCCGTGCTGAAGGAGGTGACACCGTTCTGTAACCAGCTCCTTGTTATACCAGATTTGACAGGACCATCCACAGCCTGTTGTCAGGCTCCAGGCCGTGCTGAAGGAGGC